>NC_090651.1:329485483-329572983 GCF_040937935.1 Hyperolius riggenbachi | reverse complement strand
CTATACCCTATATACCTATACTGAAGGTCCCTTTACCTACCTACCTATACTGAAGGCCCCTATACCTAGTTAACTACCAATACTGAAGGCCCATATACCCTGCTACCTATACTGAAGGCCCATATACCCTTTTTCCTATACTGAAGGCCCATATACCCTGCTACCTATACTGAAGGCCCATATACCCTGCTACCTATACTGAAGGCCCATATACCCTGCTACCTATACTGAAGGCCCATATACCCTGCTACCTATACTGAAGGCCCATATACCCTGCTACCTATACTGAAGGCCCATATACCCTTCTACCTATACTGAAGGCCCATATACCCTGCTACCTATACTAAAGGCCCATATACCCTGCTACCTATACTGAAGGCCCATATACCCTGCTACCTATACTGAAGGCCCATATACCCTGCTACCTATACTGAAGGCCCATATACCCTGCTACCTATACTTAGGGCCCCTATACCTTGCTACCTATACTGAAGGCCCCTATACCTTGCTACCTGTACTGAAAGCTACCCATATTGAAGGCACCCATACCTAGCTAGCTATACTGAAGGCACCTTTACCTCGCTACCTATGCCTGGGTACCTATACTGCGGGCAACTATACCACGGATCGCACAATTTTTATGTGCAGGATTCGTTAGATTCGGGATTCGAAAGGTTCGAGATATTCGAGAACCTTTATAGATTCGGATCCGGAATCGGATTCGAAGAAATTGTGGATTCGTCCCATCCCTAGTGAAAATATATTGATGTTAAAAATCGTAACGTAATTCAACAATACAGCTTAACCCAGCCCTACTCTTACACAGAACCTTCCCCTGGTGGTGTCTAAAACTAAGCACCCCCCCCCCCCCGGTTGTGCCTAACCCCAACCCTTCCCTGTGGTGCCTAGCCCTAACCACCCCTCCCTGTGGTGCCTAACCCTATCCCCCCGATGGTGCCAAACCCTAACCACCCCTCTGGTGATGCCTAACCCTAACCACTTCCCCGGTGTTGCCTAACCCTAACCACCCCTGGGTGCCTAAACCTAAACACCCCCCCGTGGTGCCTAACCCTAACCACTCCCTCTGCAGAAACAACTTTTTACACATAGAAACGGCAATATATGTGATAACATAAAATCTGTACATACAAACAAAACAATATGACAAAAACTATAATGTTGCAAGCTTCTAAAACGATAACATTCTTCATAAACGTTAATGTTCTAATGTTGTTAATGATATTTATTGGGCCCCCTTTTTTCTGCTTTTTTCACCGTATTAACGATAATAGCATTAGAGTCTATGGCGGC
Source organism: Hyperolius riggenbachi (assembly GCF_040937935.1). Classification (NCBI taxonomy): domain Eukaryota; kingdom Metazoa; phylum Chordata; class Amphibia; order Anura; family Hyperoliidae; genus Hyperolius; species Hyperolius riggenbachi. Next base: position 329,571,672 of record NC_090651.1, on the reverse strand, counting down.
GCCCTTTTCGTCCACTAGCCGCCGGCACCCTTTTTTCCTGCTACCCCCCTCCCTCTTTAAAGTTTTGATTGAGCACATGCCCCATCCTTTTTGCCCATCAATATGTATTGTTTTTCCTGGCATAGTATGTCAGTCCCTGCTGCTTTAAGAGGTTGGTGACAGTTACATGGTCTAGCACCATACAAAATAAACGGGATACAGATGGGGACATTATACTTGGAGAAGGACTTAGGAGTACTCATCGACAACAAGTTAAATAATCATATTCAATGCCAAGCCGCTGCAGCTAAAGCTAATAAAATTTGGGATGCATTAAAATGGAAATAAAAACTCAAGATACTAGCATAATATTGCCCCTGTTTAACTCTCTAGTAAGGCTACATCTGGAATATGGAATTCAGTTCTGGGCACCACATTACAGGAAAGATATTGCAGTTTAGAGCAGGTGCAGAGATGAGCAACAAAATTGATGCGTGGGATGGAGGGTCTCACTTACCAAGAAAGGTTAGATAAACTGGGTTTATTTAGTCTGGAGAAAAGACGCCTTAGAGGGGATCTAATTAACATGTATAAATACGTCAGAGGGCAATACAAAAACTTGGCGGATTAGCTTTTTTTGTCCCTAGGCCTTCACAAAGACTAAAGGACATGATCTGCACATGGAGGAAAAATGTTTCAGCCATATATTTAGGAAAGGGTTCTTTACTGTAATTGTAAAGTGAGTAAGATGTGGAATGCATTGTCGCAAGAAGTAGTTATGGCAAATTCTATGGGCCTGATTCACAAAGCGGTGATAACTCAGTTATCATGCCTAAAAGACTTTAGGCGTGATAACCTTTGCACTAGCAAAGTTATCACCGCTTTGTGCTCTAACTCGCGCGAAGCTCCCGCGCGCAAAGTTTTACGCGCGTACGCGTGCGCACACAAAGTCCCATAGGGCTTAATGGGCACTTCACGCGAAGCACGGTGCGCTGCGAGCGTAGCGCACACGCGCGCAAAACTTTGCGCGCGGGAGTTCGCGCGAATTCCTTCAGATCACGCCTAAACTAAGTTTAGGCGTGATAAAGGGCTTTTCACAGGCATGCTAACTGTTAGCACCGCTTTGTGAATCAGGCCCAATATCTGCATTCAAAGGGGGCTTAGATGCTTTCCTTGCATTGAAAAATATCCATGGCTATAATTACTAGGTAATGCCCAATGGTGTTGATCCAGGGATTTTATCTGATTGCCATCTGGAGTCGGGAAGGAATTTTTTCCCTTTTGGGGCTAATTGGACCATGCCTTCTAAGGGTTTTTCACCTTCCTCTGGATCAACAGGGATATGTGAGGAAGCAGGCTGGTGTTGTACTTTACACTGGTTGAACTCGATGGACGTATGTCTTTTTTCAACCCAAATAACTGTGTAACATAAGAAGTAAGTAATTTGCACTGCATTTACTTCTGGACATAATATTTTCCCTTATGCAATTTCATTGCTAAATAGCAACATGAGAGAGAAGATGGGAAGAGGCAGAGAAAGTGGGGGTCTAAAAAATGTTGCAATAGTAATAATGTAACTTACCTCTTCTTCTCTTGACATAGATGAAGGCAAGGGCTAAAATACAAGCCACACTGAGCACTACGATCCAGGTGATCAGAATTATTTTTCCATAAATTGATGCTGGATAATTAAGCAAAGAAACAATAACAAAAAGCTGTAAGATGGAAGTGCCTCTTTGTAGGAAATAACCCCCTTCCCTGCCCGTTTTTACATGCATTTGAAGTGAACCTGAAGCAAATTTAGAATTCAAAATGGAGTGCAGAGGAATATCCACATGGCAAACACCATATACTGAACCTCTGTGCGGGGCTGGTGCTTCCATAGGGGCAAACTTCCAACAGGAGAAAACAGGAAGAAACCAGAGTGAATGAAAGTAAGAAGAAATTTGTTTACCCTACAAGGCAACATTTCAAATGTGAATATACAGTTACCGATTTAACCAGTTCACCACTAAGGGGTTTTTCCCCTTATGGACCAGAGCAATTTTCACCTTTCAACTTTCAACTTTAATACTACTTATCACAACAAAATGATCTATATCTTGTTTTTTGCACCAATTACCGTATTTTTCGGACTATAAGACACACCTGACCATAAGACGCATCTAAGTTTAGAGGACAAAAATCAGGGGGAACAAAATAGATACTAAACCTGGTGCATCCATGAAGGGTCATCTTGTGGATTATGCCCCTTTTGCACCTCATGCCCCCTTGTACCTCTTGTGTCTCCCTGTGTCCTCCTCTGTCCCCCTTGTGTCGTCCTGTGTTCCCCTCTATGCCCCCCTTGTGTCTCCCTTATATCCTCCTCTATGCCCCTTTGTTTCCTCCTCTATGCTTCTTTGTGTCCTCTGTTTGTCCCCCTGTTTCCTCCTCTGCATGGGTACAGTGCAGGGAGTTCCCAACATTGCAGCGGGTTGGAGGTTTGTATTGGCAGGCGTTCACAAGTCAGGAACTCCCTGCATTTGAACTATAAGACGCAATGACTTTCCCCCTCCACTTTTGGGGGAGAAAAAGTGAGTCTTATAGTCCACAAAATGCAGTAGGCTTTCTTTGAGTGGTACATTTTGCTAAGAATTATTTCATTCTAAATGCATTTGACCGGGAATAATAAGAAAACATGGAAAAAATAAAATGTGCTACTGTGGATAAAACCTACACATTTTATTTGCTCATATGTCCCAGTTATTACGACGTTTAAAATATACCCCTTGCACAATGTATGGTGACAATATTTTATCGGGAAATAAAGGTGTTTTTTTTTTCAGTCCATCACAAATTATAATTTACTATTTTTATATAGAAATGTTTTATCTTGGTATCTACGGGAGCATGGGTGTAACAATCACCCCTGCGACCCCTGCCATGGCAGGGGGCCCAGAGGCCTTGGGGGCCCCTCCTCCTTCCTCTTCCCTATTGCAAATGCAGCTAATTAGCAGAAAAAACCCTCCCAATTCGCTCACAAAAGCCATGTACAGGAGCGTGTGTTATTTTGTCTGCTTCCAGACGCTGCTTCGCAGCAGAACTCTCTTTGATGTCAATCACCAGCTCCCGATCATGTGACCTGCATGGGGTTTGGGGACCAAGGGGGCCCTATGCTCTCATTTTTGCAGGGGGGCCCTATTAAGTCTACTTATACCCTTGTATGGGAGAGTGGGATAGTTAAGGGGGTCATGTTAATGGAGGATTCATTAATTTTAATTTAATGTATTAGGGTATATTTTTATGATTTGGCCACTGGATGCCCCCCCCCCCCTCCACACACACACACAAAGTGTGTTCCTGTGTACTGTGAACAGTGCACAGGAAGTTATGTGTGTATGCTTTTACTTCATTTTATCAATGACCACCAGCATCCCATTGATCTGAGCTGTGTTCCCATTCACTGATTAGTGTACCACTACTACTCTATCACGGGGGGAAGTTGCAGGTCTGTGCATCCACACGTGCCATGCAGTAGAAGTAGAAGACTGCTGCACTGATAGTTTATTATTGCAGGGTTTATTGTAGCAGGGTTTCGTGTAGCAAGTATGAATGTAGCTGTGATTAGTGTAGCAGGTGGGAGTGACGGGGGTTAGTGTAGCTGGGGGGCAGCAGGGGTTAGTGTAGCTGGGCAGCAAACCTTAAATAAAAACAGCTTTGGGGTGAAAAGGTCTACAAGATGCCCATATACCATGGATGCACCAGGTTTATATTGTTCTCTAAAATTAGGCGTGTCTTATGGTCAGGTGCATCTTATGATCTGAGAAATACAGTACACGAGTTTATGGTGTCATCATGTCACATGTCACTTCAGGTACCCTTTAAATTTGTAGAAGTGGGCTAAAGACTAACCAATGATGTCCAAGAAATGTAACCAACCTTTTGACACCTTGAGAGTGAAGTGGAAGTTCTGGCTCAAAATCATATTGGTGGCTCTACATACATATTCTCCAGCATCATCTGCTGCTACATTCGGGATCTGCAGAGTGGAACTGTACTCGTCAGACAGCACTGTACCTTTCCCAGTATCCCAGATAGGGATGAAGTCTGGATTAACACGGTACCAGGTGAAAATAGCTGGCTTGGAAAGAGTCAACTTCATTTCTGCAATACTTCCTGCCTCCACTACAGTTACTGAATGGTCGACATCCTCTTGAGGCAGTGGTGGATCTTAATGGAGGTAAACAGAAGATATAAATAATTCCTGCAACTAGAAACAGCTTGCTGGCAATGATGAGTGTGTGGAAAAAAACAACTTATAAGGCATAAGTACTATTTTTAAGTGTTTAGAATTAACACATGCATCCTCTACACATTGATGATTATTGAAATGCATGTGGTTGTCTACAGGAATGTTTCTGCGGTACAGGAAAAGCTGGTAAACTCTGTCAAAGTGGTCCATTGTATGACCAGTCCCTTCTACTATAACGCTGGGTTCATGCATAAAAAGGTGTCCAATCCTGGCCTGTCAATTTTTGACAGTTGGCATCAGTTTTGTATGTGTTTCTATGCAGGGCAGTTTCTAGGTTAAATTGCTCCCAGGGCAAGTGTAAAAAAATACACCCCCTCAGGGTAAGGAGGGCCATTGTTGTTGCTCCATGATCCAACTTGCCAGACCTTTCATTAACCTCGGGGGACACTATGTTCAGTCTAGCGTGTGCACAAAGCTTTATGGACAGCACTAAAAACAGAGGTGCCTGGCTCTTCTACTGACCACATATGCTATTGCTCCGTTGTTATTGCCTGATGAAGCGAGATCAAACCTGCGAAACGCGTTGCATATTTGGAGTTCATAAATAAAATATATTGACTGTCTTTACTACAGTCGTTGTGTGTCTACATGGTGGAGGTAAGTCCACCACTACCTCCTCTATTTACCAAGAATTTGGTTTTTAAGCTCATTTAGCTTCCTTTTATCCTTTTGGCACCTCTGTTCTCCTGCATAATATTATGGACAGCACTGTGTGTCTCCTATATGATACATTTAATTCACATTTTTTATCGTAACAACGATTTATACAGGAAAATCATGGCAGTTAACAAGGCTGCCCAAACTTTCGCGCCCACTGTAATTTCTTGTGAGAGCACAGTTAATGATACAACAAATAGTAATGTTTGCTTGTACAAATGCATTTCTACCTGTAAGAAATCCAATTTACAGCTTTGTCTCTACCCCATTTATTTCTCAGCACCCAACAAAATATAGTACTGGCAATAATTTACAGACCCATAGTGAGAAAGATAAACAAACAGTGAAACTTGTTGTCAGCAACCACTGCCACCTTGTGATAAGCTGGAAAAATAACAAGGTAAAACAGTTGTGAATGAAGAAAGATTTACTTTATTGCAATAAATGTGGGTGCAAAGCCACTTTAGGTGCTTACATATGCATGTCATGCTGCAATTTTAAGTAAAATCTTTCTCACTTTTTTTTGTAAAGATTTTATTTTAGCTTTTCATGGGACAACATTGAAGATGTGACACTTTGATACAACGTAAAGTAGTAAGTGTACAGATTGTATAAAAGTGTAAATTTGTTGTCCCATCAAAATAAGGTTCTTCTCAAAAAAGGTGATAGCGTTTAGACATAGTATTGATACTGGGTTGACTTACCGACATTACACCGACATTACTCTTGGGCCTTTTCTAGTCAAGACAAGACACAGAACATTTATTTTGGGCTTTTCTCCTGGTGGACTCAAAGTGCCAGAGCTGCAGCCTCTAAGGCTCGCTCTATAGACAGTAGCAGTGTTAGGGAGTCTTGCCCAGGGTCTCTTTACTGAATAGGTGTAGTGCTGTTTTTGGATTCAGATTTGAGGACATTTGGAATTTGTCCCATCTCTAAACTTAACACACAGCCATTAATGTCTAAACTGCTGGCAACAAAGGTGAGTACACCCCTAAGTGAAGAATGTCTCAACCAAAGTGTCAATATTTTGTGTGCCCACCATTATTTTCTTAAAGCAGCTGTGAGCTAAAAGAACAAAACATGTTGACTAATGTATATTGCACCAGCAGCATTATAGATACAAAGTACAATACTTGTATGAATAATAGCGCACAGCGCCTATGCATAAAAATGTCGCCGCATTAAAAAGATACGCTTATCGCTATTTATCGTTAGTACTGCATAATAATGGCGCACAGGGAAAAAAGAAGAAAAACGGCACACACTAACGTTATTTATCAATAGTGGCACACACTAACGTTATTTATCAATAGCGCCCTACATAAGCCAAACTGCAGACGTTATTTAACTGCAAAACGGGGAATGGATTTAATGTAACACTGTCAAGGTTAGGGTTAGGCACCACTGGGGGGGTCTTAAGGTTAGGCATCACCAGGGGGGTCTTAGGGCTAGGCACCACTAGGGGGGTCTTAGGGTTAGGCACCAACCAGGGGGGTCTTAGGGTTAGGCACCACCAGGGGGATCTTAGGGTTAGGCACCACCAGTGGGGTCTTAGGGTTAGGCACCACCAGGGGGTTCTTAGGGTTAGGCACCACCAGGGGGTGGTTAGGGTTAGGCACCACCAGGGGGGTTTAGGGGTTAGGGATAGGTACAGAGAGGGTTCTGTGTGTTAACCGTAAATAACAATAAGGCTTTAACGTTAAAAAACAATAAGGCTTTAACGTTAAATAGCGATAAGCGGCAAACGGATTAGCGGCAACACCGTGCGCCATTATTCGCAGGCGCCATTTTCAGATGGATGCAATACTTCTACCTAGCGAAACCTTATCCACTGTTGAAAATTTTTGATGAGTGGGTTTCTGCATTAAATTCAGCCTATCCACCATCTTAAAAACGCAAATTGCAACCTGAAAAATGCAAATGCAGCCTAAAAATGCAAAGCACAAACACAGCCTAAAGATGCAAAATGCAAACACAACCTAAAGATGCAAAATGCAAATGCAGCTTAAAAAATGCAAAACGATTCTGGGAGAGGTGCTCCTATGCACTTGCGATCTTGGAACCACGGTGGTAGATAGATAAGGGGGAGAGGCTAATTGCATTAGAGATTAATAGGAGAGGGGGAGGGAAAAAAAAACATTTTAGGGGCAAAAATTGACTATTTAATATAAATGAGGAAGTATTAGTGAGTCTAGTGACCCCACTGTGATGAAACGCGGAAAAGTCGCTGTCTCTCAAGGCGAGGCGGCTGTTTCCGCGTCCAGCATGGCGTCACAACGCGGAAAAAACGCCGCATGCCGCTTAGGCAGAGCGGCGGAATCCGCATTGGAGGCGGCTCCCGCACTCAGTTCACTGGATACATTGCAAGACAGTACTGGTGTGGCTGGGACTGATAGTCCACCAAGATTCAGACTTACACGCGCGCGAGCACAGAGGCAGAGTTTAAATAGCTGTTAGAAGGGAGTCGGCTGACCAGCTGGGTCAGCTGACAAATTCCACTGCTCCCATTGGACCAGCAATTAGGGAGGTCCTGGAAAGGTCCTAGAGTATATATACTGCTGGTTGTTCACTTGCTCTTTGTCTGGCGTGCGATCACACATGTGGGAGCACCCAGATCCGTAGTCAGATCCGCAAGTGTGCCGGGACCAGCTGGAGCTGTAATCCTACACTTAGCTAGATTCTGTTGATAGCTAAAGTACTAGTTTGATTGTGATTATCTGTTATGACTTTTGCCTGCCTTGACTACCCTTCTGAACTCTGATCTTGTACCTCGTTATTTCTGATACTCTGTTGCCGAACCCCGGCTCGCTCCTAGACTCTGTTTCTGCCTCCTGATTTTGTACCCCGATATATCTGATACCCCGTTGCCGAACCCTGCCTGTACTTTGACTCTGCCTTTGTCTGCTGATCTTGTACTTTGTCTGTGTGTTTACGACCTGGCTTGTCCGACCTCGAGAACCGACCTTACCGTTAGAGGCGGTTCCTCGCTCTGTTAGCGATCCTTCCTCCTGAGGGTCACTTTCAGATATACCTTCCTACTGTCAGTCTGACTCCTCCCGTCTTGGAGAGCTCAGGTCTGCGGAAGGAATCTGTGCAGTACTCCTTGCTGCATTGAGGCCTTGTCCTCTAAGTGTTACAGTTACACCAAACACTACACTCTACTCAGGTGAACAGAGGTTAGTTTGTATATCGGATTATCGGTGAGACTGCAGATCACTTATAATCTGGTATATATCTGTATTTCCGGTGATACTGCAGATCACCGGTAATCAGATACTCTCTGCGCCCACCGATCGTTACAGAACGCCAGACCAAATACAAAATGGACGCAAACACTGATTGTCTGGGTGTACTTGCCACTTCGGTGGACAACATCAATCAAGTACTGGGCGCCCACATGACTCTTATTGATGCCCTATCAGGGTCTGTACAAATCCTCCAGACATCAGTGGATCATGTGCGATCCTCTCCTAGCTCTGACATACGTATGCCTGTACCTGAAAGCTTTTCCGGCCACAGATCTGACTTCCGGAATTTTAGGAGTAGAGTATTGTCCTATTTTGAGTTGAGACCCCAATCTTCGGGTACTGAGACCCAGAGGGTCACGTTTATAAAGACTTTGTTGTCCGGCGACTCCCAGTCTTGGGCATATAGCCTGCCCGCCGGAGACAAAGCTCTTACCTCTGTAGAGGAATTCTTTAAAGCTATGGCAGTAATTTACGACGATTCGGACCTTGCTTCGACTTCTGAGCGGAAGCTCAAGCTTTTGCGTCAAGGCGAAGGTCCGGTCGAAGATTACGCGGCCGAGTTTAGGAGGTGGTCAGTTACGGCCAGGTGGGACAATTATGCCCTATTAGATTGTTTCTTGTCAGGGCTGTCCGATGAGGTCTCTGATTTGATGTTAAGCCAGCCCGAGCCCAGAACAGTCGATGAGGCCATCTCAGCGGCCATCCGAATCGACCGCAGGCTGCGCTACCAAAAACAGACCAGGGGTAGTTCCCGTGTCAGAGGGGTATCTTACACTACAGTCCCAGTGACTCCACCTCCTACTATTGCACCTTCTCCCTTCTTGCCTCCATCCGAGTCAATACAGATTGCTCGGTCAAAATTGACCCAGGTAGAGCGAAGACGGAGAATGACCGAACAGCTGTGTCTGTACTGTGCTGAAGGGGGGCATATAGTACAAAACTGCCCTAACAAGCCGGGAAGATGCTACCGTTTAGGAGTGGTAGGGGGTAGCACCCTAGGTGCCCGGCTCATACCCTTAAACGAAAAACGTTTGCTCCTTCCCTGTATGATTACATGGGGGGACAAATCTGAAGCCACAGAAGCCTTTGTTGATTCAGGCTCCGCGGCTAACTTTATGAGTTCAGAGTTTGCAGAAAAGTTGGGCATTCCGCTCACCTCAGTAAAACCACCTATCCAGGTTACTGCTGTGGACGACTCCCCGCTGCAAAGGGACCGTCCGCTGTCTCAGACACCAGAGGTGGAAGTCACTATTGGGGTTCTGCATAATGAAAGTCTAAGTTTCTTTGTATTACACATGACCACCTCCACAATTGTTTTAGGAATGCCCTGGCTGCAGCTCCATTCGCCACAGATTAATTGGGCTACAGGACAATTAACTAGTTGGTCAGACTTCTGTTCCCAACAGTGTCTAGGGAAGGTGACTTCAGGTCAGACCAAGTTGCATGTGGAGGGGGTTCCCGAGCAATACTCCGAGTTCTCGGATGTATTCTGTCCCAAGGCTGCTGACAAGTTACCTCCTCATCGCCCTTTCGATTGCCCCATCGATCTCCGTGCCGGTTGTATGCCCCCTAGGGGTCACTTGTATAATTTGTCTGGACCAGAGAAAATAGCGATGCAGGAGTACATTCGTGACAATTTAGCCAAAGGGTTCATTCGCCCCTCCCGGTCGCCTGCAGGGGCCGGTTTCTTTTTTGTTAAGAAAAAAGACGGAGGGCTGCGACCATGCATCGACTACCGTGGCCTGAATAAAATCACGGTGAAGAATCGTTATCCATTACCATTGATAGACGATTTATTTACGCAAGTCACGAACGCTAAGATCTTTTCAAAATTAGATCTGAGGGGTGCATACAACCTGGTCCGCATTAGAAAGGGTGATGAATGGAAGACGGCCTTCAACACTCCCGACGGGCATTACGAGTACTTAGTGATGCCCTTCGGGTTGTGCAATGCGCCAGCCGTCTTTCAAGAATTAATCAACGAGGTATTCAGGGAGGTGTTGGGTAGATTTGTACTAGTATACCTTGACGATATACTAATCTATTCCAACAACCTCCCCGAGCACAGGGTCCACGTTAAATTTGTGTTGGACAAATTGAGGCAAAATATGCTGTATGCCAAGGTGGAGAAATGTATTTTCGAGGTGACCACTGTCACATTTTTAGGGTATGTGATCTCCACCTCAGGCCTGTCAATGGATCCTGCCAAGGTCACAGCTGTCCTGGAATGGCCACAGCCAGTGGGGTTGAAGCCCCTGCAAAGATTTTTAGGTTTTGCGAATTACTATAGGAGGTTCATAAAGGGATACTCCACGATAATTGCCCCTCTTACCAGTCTCACAAAAAAGGGGGCAGATACCAACCACTGGTCTCCTGAGGCTGTGGCAGCTTTTTCTCACTTGAAAAAATTGTTTTGCTCTGCACCCATATTGAGACACGTAGACACCTCTTACCCATTCATTGTGGAGGTTGATGCCTCAGAAGTTGGAGTAGGGGCTGTGCTGTCTCAACGCTCTGGGCTGCAGGGGAGGTTGCACCCGTGTGCCTATTTCTCTCGGAGGTTTTCACCGGCAGAGAAAAACTACGACATAGGCAACCGGGAACTTCTGGCCATTAAATTGGCATTTGAAGAATGGCGCCACTGGTTAGAAGGGGCAGAACACACGATCACGGTGTATACTGATCACAAGAATCTGGAATACATCGAGGGGGCTAAGAGACTAAGTCCCCGACAGGCCCGTTGGTCGTTATTTTTTACGAGGTTCAGATTTATTATCACATACACTCCAGGCAGCAAAAACATCAAGGCAGATGCCCTGTCCAGATGTTTCGAATTAGAGACAGCACAGCCCCCCGCTCCTGAGTCCATCATCCCGCAGAGGCTGGTGTTAGCAGCCACAGAGACCTGGGAGGATTGGACAAAGGTTTTGGGTCCCTTTCAGCAGGATGTCCCTGAGGGGAAACCGGAGGGGGTCTTGTTTATCCCACTGTTTTTTCGTCTACAGGTCTTACAAATGTTTCACGCCCATAAGAGTGCTGGTCACCCTGGTGCTGCCAGAACGCAGGATCTGATTGCCAGGTGTGCTTGGTGGCCTTCTATGGCAACAGACTGCAAGGAATATGTCAGGGAATGTGCGGTATGTGCCAAAAGTAAACCCTCCCGGCAGGCACCTGTCGGTACCTTACAGCCTTTGCCCACCCCGAGTGAACCATGGACCCACTTGTCCATGGATTTTGTGGGTGAGCTCCCCAGGTCTGAAGGCATGTCGGTCATTTGGGTGGTAGTCGACCGCTTCAGCAAAATGGCCCATTTCGTGCCTTTGAAAGGACTCCCCTCGGCCCAAGAATTGGCTGACCTATTCATCGTCCACATTTTCCGGCTGCACGGCATTCCGGAGAACATTGTGTCCGATCGGGGAGTCCAATTTATCTCTAAATTCTGGAGGGCATTCTGCCACCAAATGGGCATGAAGCTGTCTTTCTCGTCAGGCTACCACCCACAGACGAATGGGCAGACTGAACGAATTAATCAGTCTTTAGAACAGTTTTTAAGATGTTACGTTGCGGAGGCACAGAATGACTGGGTGAAGTTTCTGGCTTTTGCAGAATTTGCGCAGAATAATTTAAAGAGTTCTTCTTCTGGTTTTTCCCCGTTCCAGATTGTGACAGGGAGGTCGCCCAAGTTCTCTCCTTTGCCAGTTGCCTCTTCTCCATTCCCAGCGCTGGAGGATTGGCAGAGGTCACTCAGGGACAATTGGGGAATTGTTAGAGATAATTTGCAGAAAGCGTTCCAAAGTCAAAAGGGTCAAGCGGACAAGAGACGCTCCATGGAATGGAAGTTTCAGCCAGGGGATTTAGTCTGGGTGTCCACACGTCACTTGACCCTGAAGCAGCCTTCTGCCAAACTGGGCCCCAGGTTTGTGGGTCCGTTTTCTGTAACCAAAAAGATCAACAACGTCACTTATACCGTTGATCTCCCCGCCAGCATGCGTGGGGTGAGATCATTTCACGTATCCCTGCTCAAACCAGCAGTCCATGTGGGCCCTACTCCTCCTCCTCCTGTCCTGGTGGATAGTCATCCTGAGTTCGAAGTAGAGAAAATTTTGGACTCTCGCATTGTCCAGAACTCGGTACAGTATCTGGTACACTGGAAGGGATATGGCATTGAGGAGAGACAGTGGGTACCGGGGACTCGCATGCATGCGGATGAGTTGAGGAAAGAGTTTCATGCCTTACACCCCGAGAAGCCTGGTAGGAGTTGTCCGGAGTCCACTCCTCGGGGGGGGGGGGGTACTGTGATGAAACGCGGAAAAGTCGCTGTCTCTCAAGGCGAGGCGGCTGTTTCCGCGTCCAGCATGGCGTCACAACGCGGAAAAAACGCCGCATGCCGCTTAGGCAGAGCGGCGGAATCCGCATTGGAGGCGGCTCCCGCACTCAGTTCACTGGATACATTGCAAGACAGTACTGGTGTGGCTGGGACTGATAGTCCACCAAGATTCAGACTTACACGCGCGCGAGCACAGAGGCAGAGTTTAAATAGCTGTTAGAAGGGAGTCGGCTGACCAGCTGGGTCAGCTGACAAATTCCACTGCTCCCATTGGACCAGCAATTAGGGAGGTCCTGGAAAGGTCCTAGAGTATATATACTGCTGGTTGTTCACTTGCTCTTTGTCTGGCGTGCGATCACACATGTGGGAGCACCCAGATCCGTAGTCAGATCCGCAAGTGTGCCGGGACCAGCTGGAGCTGTAATCCTACACTTAGCTAGATTCTGTTGATAGCTAAAGTACTAGTTTGATTGTGATTATCTGTTATGACTTTTGCCTGCCTTGACTACCCTTCTGAACTCTGATCTTGTACCTCGTTATTTCTGATACTCTGTTGCCGAACCCCGGCTCGCTCCTAGACTCTGTTTCTGCCTCCTGATTTTGTACCCCGATATATCTGATACCCCGTTGCCGAACCCTGCCTGTACTTTGACTCTGCCTTTGTCTGCTGATCTTGTACTTTGTCTGTGTGTTTACGACCTGGCTTGTCCGACCTCGAGAACCGACCTTACCGTTAGAGGCGGTTCCTCGCTCTGTTAGCGATCCTTCCTCCTGAGGGTCACTTTCAGATATACCTTCCTACTGTCAGTCTGACTCCTCCCGTCTTGGAGAGCTCAGGTCTGCGGAAGGAATCTGTGCAGTACTCCTTGCTGCATTGAGGCCTTGTCCTCTAAGTGTTACAGTTACACCAAACACTACACTCTACTCAGGTGAACAGAGGTTAGTTTGTATATCGGATTATCGGTGAGACTGCAGATCACTTATAATCTGGTATATATCTGTATTTCCGGTGATACTGCAGATCACCGGTAATCAGATACTCTCTGCGCCCACCGATCGTTACACCCACATTGGATCTTAGATCCACTATAACCTTCTTGGGCATGGAATTCACTAAAGATTCACAGGTTGCCACTAGAATCCTCTTCCACTCCTCCATGCAAAGGTGGTAGATGTTAGAGACCTTGCCCTCCACCACCTTCATTTTGAGGATGTCCCACAGATACTCAATAGGGTTTAGGTCTGGAGACATGCTTGGCCAGTCTAGCACCTTTACTTTCAGTTATTTGTTTCTAACAAAACAAAATTAGGAAAGGGCATTAACCCTTTCCCGACCGCCTAACGCCAATAGGCGTCGGGGAGGTGGCAGCCCCAGGACCGCGTAATGCTGAAAAGCGTCAAGTCCTGGGGCGGGACTTTACAGGGGATCGTGAGCGCCGATTTGTGCGCATCCCCGCTTGAGTGATGGAGCTCCGCTCTGTCATCAGTCTACCAGCGGCGATCGCCGCTAGCAGGCTGTTAGACGGGGAAACCGCCATCTATTTACATTGTACAATGCTACGATCTACAGCAGCGATGTACTGAGGACAGCCGTGTCACTTGGCTGTCCCCTAGAGAGGCTCCGATCGCAATCCCCTCTCATAGGCTGTTGCCTATGAAAGAGGATCGCCCTGACTGGCTGGCGGGGGGAGGGAGCGGAATAGTAAAAATAAATAAAAGATAGTCAAATTTATTTTAAAAAAATACAGAGCACTGGGGGGGGGGGGGGGGGGGGGGTGTAAGCCTATGGTCCTGATGGGGTTAATATGCTAAGGAAAAATTTTAATTAGAGACTTACCTCGATGTAGTCCCAAAGTGTCCATTCCTGAAAGGAAAAAAAATGTAATCAATTTATGTCTTTATTTTTTCATGTTTTAATAAAGAAAATAAATACTGTTTTTGCACCATAAGAAAGATCGTACCATAAGACGCACCTAGGTTTAGAGGACTAAAAAAAACAGGGAAGAAATACCCTAAATCTGGTGCGTCCATGGTGCAGGGGTGTCTTGTGGAGCTTGGTTCTGCCATTGAAACAATTTAGTCAGCTGGAATTCATTTTCCAATTGAATTCCTGGATAGATTCAAGAGTACAGGGATATGCCCTGGAGGTACACGAGGCAATAATGCAATTATTATTTAGTATTTATATAGCGCCGACATCATACACAGCGCTGTACAATATACATATTGTCTTGTCTCTAACTGTCCCTCAAAGGAGCTCACAATCTAGTCCCTACCATTGTCATATGTCTATGTATATATCATTTATGTATTGTAGTCTAGGGCCAATTTTAGGGGGGAGTCAATTAACTTATCTGTATGTTTTTGGGGTGTGGGAGGAAACCTATGCAGACACAGGGAGAACATACAAACTCCTTGCAGATAGTGCCCCGGCTAGGATTCAGACCGGGGACCCAGCGCTGCAAGGCAAGAGAGTTAACCACTACACCACCGTGGTGCAATGACCAAAGATTACACTGAATCATAACGATTAAAGATTACAAATTAAAGAATACATAAATTAAATAAATTAAGAATTACAATCGTCACAGCAATGTGCAGGAACTGACTTTGTGTAAAGGAGAAATCATTAGCTGATATTTTCAGCAGTATTTCATATCAAGATCATGAAATTACAATGAGAAATGTACCAGTATCATTAAACATTCATTCATGCTCTTCGGGGACACCAGCAGCAAATATCAGGGGCAGGAGCCCAGGCAGGTTCCCTGGTACCACTTACAGGCCGATCTTGGAACCACAGTGGTTGATAGATAAGGGGGAGAGGCTAATTGCATTAGAGATTAATAGGAGAGGGAGAGAAAAAAAATGATGGGCAAAAATTGACTATTTAATATAAATGAGGAGGTATTAGTAAGTCTAGTGACCCCACATTGGATCTTGGATCTACTATAACCCTCTTGGTCATGGAGTCCACTACAGATTCACAGGTTGCCATTAGAATCCTCTTCCACTCCTCCATGACAAAGGTGGTAGATGTTAGAGATCTGCACTCCACCACCTTCAGTTTGAGGATGTCCCACAGATACTCAACAGGGTTTAGGTCTGGAGACATGTTTGGCCGGTCCAGCACCTTTTCCCTGTTATTTGTTTCTAACAAAAAATAAAGTTATGAAAGGGCATTAACCCTTTCCCGACCGCCTAGGTGTCAGGAAGGTGGCAGCCCCAGGACCGCGTAACGTCGAAAGGCATCAAGTTTTGGGGCAGGGTTTTACAGTGAATCATGCGCATTGCCGCATGAGTGATGAAGGTACACTCCGTCATCAGTCTACCAGCGGCGATCGCCACTAGCAAGCTGTTAGACCACGAAACCGCTGCCTATTTACATTGTACAGTGCTGCGATTTACTGCAGTACTGTACTGGGGACAGTTGTGTCACTTGGCTGTTCCCCAGAGAGGCTCTGATCACAATCCCCTCTCATAGGATGATGCTTATGAGAGAGGATTGCCCTGATTGGCTGGCGGGGGGAGGGAGGGGAATAGTAAAAATAAATTAAAAATAAATTAAAAATCCAATTTATTTTAAAAAATACAAATAAATAAAATAAAAAAGAAACAAACATTACACAAGCGATCAGAGCCCACCAACAGAAATCTCTGTTGGTGGGTAGAAAAAGGGTGGTGGGGGGGGGGGGTTCACTTGTGTGCTCAGTAGTATGGCTCTGTAACAAGCTTTTAAAGCTGCAGAACACTAATTTGTAAAACATAGCCTGGTCACTATAAGCCTATGAAAGACGATCGCCCTGACTGGCTGGTGGGGGGAGGGGAATAGTGAAAATAAATAAAAAATAGTCAAATTAATTAAAAAAAAAATACAGAGCACTTATTTGTAAAAAATGTCCTGGTCACTAGGGGGGTGTAAGCCTATGGTCCTGAAGTGGTTAATATGCTAAGGAAACATGTTAAATAGAGACTTACCTCGATGTAGTCCCAAAGTTTCCATTCCTGAAAAGAAAAGTGATCAATTTATGTCTTGTACAAAAAAAGTTTCTTTATTTTTTTCATGTTTTAACAACGAAAATGAATACTGTATTTTTTGCACGATAAGACAGATCTTACCATAAGACACACCTAGGTTTGGAGGACAAAAAACAGGGAAAAGATACTCTAAATCTGGTGCGTCCATGGTGCAGGAGCATCTTGTGGAGCTTGGTTCTGCCATTGCAACAATATACTCAGCTGGAGTTCATTTTCCAATTTAATTCCTGGATAGGTTCAAAAGGACAGGGATATGCCCTGGAGGTACACGAGGCAATAATGCAATGAGGATACCAAAGATTACACTGAATGGATGGTCACATCAATGTGCAGGAACTGACTTTGTGTAAAGGAGAAATCATTAGCTGATATTTACAGCAGTATTTCATACAAATAACAAGATCATGAAATTAGAAAAATAAATTTACCAGTATCACTAATCATTTATTCATGCTCATCAGGGACACCAGCAGCAAAAATCAGGGGCAAGAACCCAGGCAGGTTCCCTGGTACCATTTACAGGCCTCAGTTCAAGCAGGAAGAGTTTGGCAGTGTCCGGAGATCCCTCTGTGGATTGTGGCATACCTAAAGTATCGTTCTCAGGCCACATACAGTATGCATGGAGGTCAGAATGGTAGTCACCGCGATGTAGCAACCGGATGTCTCGGAAAAGTGATTTACGCCCAATAGGGGCCGCCACAATGGTGAGTTGCCGACTAATGAGGGGTGGTGCATGCAGTGCTTTTATTGCTAACTTGGAGGAGAAACAAAATCACCTAGTGATGACCGTAATCGACTAATTACGATTACGCGAAATACACATACATTTTGCGCAATTACGCCCATACGTAATTACAAATTATTAATTCAATTGACTTTATATAATCATTCGTAATTACGCATCAATTTACGTGTAATTTACACTTAATTTTGTGCTGATTTTGGTAGTGAATAGCCCCCATACATGCTATTGCTACCAAAAATCCTACACATGTGAAAGAGAATAGTGGGTGTAAGACAAAAAAAAATATTTTTCAAAAAGACTTTGACATTTTTGAGAAAATGGTTTTTAAAAATGCAAAGATAAATGGTTTTTAAACTCAGAAACATGATAGTTTAAAAACCATTTTTCTTTGTATTTTTAAAATTGATTTTCTCAAAAACTACAAGGTATTTTTGAACAATTCTTTTTTCAACTCATAGCCACTATTCTCCTTAACATATATAGCAATTTTGGTAGCAATAGCATATATGGGGGCTTTGCTATTCAAAGTCGGCACAAAATTATGCTTAAAGTGGACTCAAATTAAATATACAAGATTTCAGAAATAAAATCTATTTTCTAAATTATAATAATACATTGCAGCCTTTTTCCAGCTGCATGATGACTAATATAAAATATTTTACATTTATTGGAGGAACCCCTCCCTTCCTTTCATATTGCCGGGATTTTTCCGGCAAACTGGTGGAGGAGATAAAAAAACAAAAACAAAACACAGGCTGCTACTGATGATGTCACAGGGGAGGTGATCTCAGCTTGTGTGAGATTTCACATAAGTGATGCCCCTGTGAGGGAGGGTAGCTGATGACACACCCATGATCTAAAACCTCCTACTAATCTCAGAAGTAATGGCTGCCACCTGTATAACCCTAGTTATGAAAAGAGAAGGGTGAAAAGCACACACTGAAATGCTCATAGGCTTGAAGCTTGAAGCTTTAGTTATCTTTGTATGTGTCAGAGGGGTGCAACTAAATATTTTGAATTAAATAAATGTTTGGTTTGGGTCCGCTTTAAATTAATGCGCAATTACGAATGCGTACAATTAACTACGTAATTCATTATGCTTTTCCTCGTAATTTCACATTATGATTACAATGCGTAATTGCGGATTACGATGTGTAATTACGCATAGGCTTCATTTCTGCTCATCGCTAGAATCACCTTTTTACACGTCTGGATACATTCCTTGTTGTAGAATCCTGACAAGGACTCTGATTGATTGTTTTTATCCACAAGAGCGCTACTCATATTAACTTTATTTTGTTTGCTGTTAAGATCTATAAAATATTGTTTACTGTGTAATAATAACCTTTTGATTCTCGGATATCCTTATAGAGTGGTTATATAAACAATAGTTTATTATAAAAGAGTACATTCAGTATAGAGTGAGGCACTACATTTTATTTCAGGGTATAACATATCCCAGAGAAGCACCACTGACCTCCTGGAGGTTATTATATCTGCAGTGACCTCTAAGAGATGCATTTTTGGATCAAGAGCAATAGGTAGCTCGAAAACCTTTTGAAGGAGATGATTAACTTGGTCTCAATATTTCTGAATATGAAAACATTTTTCATATTAAGGGGCCATATGCAATCCCCTTTTTCACCTGAGTTTTCTCCTACGAGGTAATTTTTCATCTTCGATTTATAATAACTTTTTAGCACTTTGCAATGAAAAAAGAACCAAAAAGTAAAGAAAAAGTACTATCAAAATTATTTTGAGTATTTGTTTGCTTACTGGGGGTTTAAAAGACATTTCATTGAGACTACAATGGTAGGTAGAGGTAACAGACCGGATCAAAAAATAAAAAAAAAGAATGAAGATAAAAAAGGGGGAGACTCAGTGACGGGCAGGCCTGGATTTACATCGCAGGAGCCTATAAGGTGTCCCTTAGTATTAGGTAGCTAGAGGTACCCTCAGTATTAAGTTGGACCGACTGAAGGGAGACTCATCAGTGGAAAGCCTATAGCCTCTCATTTACACTCACACACACTGTTCAGGTCTCTGTAAAGGAAAGGAGGGAAGGAGGCACTGAGCTACCTTTCTATCTTCAGGCGTCTGTAGGCATGTGCCTACAGTTCCTTATGGTAAATCCGGCCCTGGTGACAGGGCCCCAGTCTGACAACTGAGGTATACGTAAAAACCCATTGACGGGGTCACAGACTGGAGTCGGGGTATTAGTCTCGCTTATAAATAGAGAGAAGGAGATAGACAAGTAGTTATAGAGTGAAATAAGAATGACTAGGTTTAGATGTACAGGGTCAGAGGGGTTTGTAGAAGCAACAAAGAAGAATAGTATGTCAGTCCAGCACAGGAAAGAAATGAGCACTACAGCCCTGTACTTAATCAGTTAATTAGCTGGCATACTCTCCTAATTTATACCCTCCACCCGATCCCCCTTATCAGCTCCAGGCAATTGCCCATCAACAATAGCGCAAGACCACTATATCAGTAGTACACACTAGTATTACCAAGTCTAAGATACTCTCCAGCGATACAAAGATGGGTGTGTCCCCATTATATTTCTATTAATTATACAGAATAATCCTTTTCTACTAAAGTTATAGATCTTATTGTTACGACTTCTGTAGACTTCTGTATCTGTTGATCACGTTTAGCAGCATATATACAAAAGTCTGGACATAAAGATGAAGTGAAACTGTGCTTTTAATGAACTGTGTTATATACATTTAAGTGACAGTAATCTCTCCCACAAACACACAGCAGACTAGCAAACTATATACAAAATATACAATATCACAATACACATATAATCGAGGTACAGAATCAGGTAACAAGAGCAATGTCAGAGAGCAAGCTAAGGTCATACACAGGCAGATCAGGATTAACGAGTACAGAGCAGACAGAATCAGGTAACAGGAGCAAAGTCATGAAACAAGCCAAGGTCATACACGAGAATATCAGGATAAATGATTACAAGCAAGGTAACAGAAGGTGTACCAGGCAACAGAAGCCAAGTTAACTCGAAATCTGGCAATCCTGCAAGGGGTATGGTTGTCTTAAATAGGAAATGGTAAACTGCTAGGAGAACACCTGTTGATCAGAGACATGCCCAGAAGGTGATACTCCATCTTGTGGTGAAATTGGAAACTGCAGGTAACATAGCAGAGATAGCAGAGCCACCTGCTGGTGACTCGTGATAACACCAGCCGGTGAAGCAGGGTGCAACAGTGTTTCTGACACATATATACATAAAACTAGCTGATAACCCAGGTGTGTATTTGGCTGCTGTTGGCTCTGACCACTTTTTCTAACCCTAACACACAAACACTCAATGACCAAGTTTGTGAGCTTTTGGGTCCTTGGCATCAATCATTTGTATTTTCCCTGTGAAATGAAATTAATCTGATTGGCCCTTTTCTGAATTTGAACCCCAGTGACCCAGGGACCAACTATACCAGGTTTGAGGCTTGTTCCATTAACAGTGCAAGAATGGCAGCAATTTAAATATTCCCCTTGAAAATCAATAGGCGAATTTTGATTGCCATTAACAGTGAAAAGGGGCTGCAGTTTACATTTTCCCGGGGAAATTTGTCTTTGACACACACTTTTTGTAACCTTGACACACAGTCACTCAATGACCAAGATTGTGAGCTTTTTGGTACCTGGCATCAAAATTGTGTAAATGGAAGCAGTTTATCCAGCAAAGAAATGTGATTGGCTGTTTGTGGTTCTGTCCCTTGGTGAAGTGAATTTTAACCCCAGTCACTTAATGACCAACTGTAGCAGGTTTGAGGCCGCTGCCATTAACAGTGTAAGGATGGCAGAAGTTTCAATATTACCCTTGAAAATCAATAGGTGAATTTTGATTGGCTGTTGTAGGCTCCACCCACATTTCTGAATATTAATCCCAGTCACCCAGTGGCCAACTGTGTCAAGTTTGATAACTCTGCCATTAAAGGATACGCGAGGTGACATGTGACATAATGAGATCGACATGGTATGTACAGTGCCTAGCACACAAATAACTATGCTGTGTTCCTTTTTTTCTTTCTCTGCCTGAAATAGTTAAATATCAGGTATGTAAGTGGCTGACTCAGTCCTGACTCAGACAGGAAGTGACTACAGTGTAACCCTCACTGATAAGAATATCCAACTATAAAACACTTTCCTAGCAGAAAATGGCTTCTGAGAGAAGAAAAATGGTCAATAGTTCATAGATTTTTGCTCTGGCATACTTCAATGAATGTGTCATTGAGCAAAAACAATAAAACAGTAAAAACTTAAAAAGTAGATTTAAACATAAAATAAAACTGTAGAATATTTTAAAAAGTCAATTTTAGGAGAAGGAAGATAAATACGATTGTTTATTTAATTAATTTTATTTTGCCCTGGGTGTCCTTTAACAGTGTAAGAATGGCTGCAGTTTATAATTTCCCATGTAAAAAGTTTGTTGTTTTTGGCTCCACCCACAGTTTCTAACCTTGACATACAGTCACTCAATGACCAAGTTTATGAGCTTTGGAGTCCTTGGCATCAATGATTTGCATTTTCCCATTGAAATTAAACAATTGGCTGTTAGTGGCCCACCCATTTTAGGAATTTAAACCCCAGTCTCCCTGTGACTGACTGTACCAGATTTGAGGCCTCTGACATTAAGAGTATAAGAATGGCAGCTATGTAAATATTCCCCTTGATAATCAATAGGTGAATTTTAATTGACTGTTGTGGGCTCCGCCCACTTTCCTGAATATTTATTCCAGTCATCCAGTGACCAACTGTGTCAAGGTTGAGAACCCTGCCATTAACAGTGTAAGAATGGTTGCAGTTTGTATTTTCCCATGTAAAAAATGTAGTTGGTGCCACCCACTTTTTCTAACCTTGACATACAGTCACTCAATTACCAAGTTTATGAGCTTTGGGGTCCTTGGTATCAATAATTTTTATATTCCCATTGAAATTAAACAAATCTTATTGGCTGTTTTTGGCTCTGCTACCTTTCAAAACTTGAGCCCAGGTCACCCAGTGAACAACTGTACAAGGTTTGAGGCATCTGCTATTAACACTGTAAGAATGGCAACAATTATTCCCCTTGAAAATCAACAGGTGAATTTTGTTTGGCTGTTGTAGGCTCCACCCATTTTCCTGAATATTAATACCAGTCACCCAGTGACCAACTGGGCAAAGTTTGAGAACCCTGACATTAAGGGCTCGTTTCCACTGTAGCGGTGCGGAATCGCCTGGATTCCACCGCAGAAGAAATCGCATGTGGCTGCGTTTCCCCATGCGGATTTACCCTCGATTTCGCATGCGATTTCGCATGGCAAGGAGCCAGGCGAATTTAACCATGTCACTGCCTGTGTAAAGTTCCATTGCCTTTCATGCGAAATCGCCTGCGAAATCGCGGGGAAATCCGCATGACAAAGCCGCATGCAATTTCCCTATTGAATGCATTAGCGGCGATTCGCCCGCATTCCTGCCGCACGCGAAATCTGACGACCCTGTCGTGCAGATTTTTCCCGCACCGAAAAACGCCGCCGCACACGTGGAAACAGCCCCATCCACTAACATTGAGTATGCGAATCCGCATGCAGTGCCCGCATGCGGATTCGCTATAGTGGAAACGAGCCCTAAAAGTGTAAGAATAGCTGTAGTTTATATTTACCCAGTGAAATTTGTTTTTGGCCCTGGCCACTTTTTGTAACCTTGACACACAGTCACTCAATGACCAAGTTTGTAAGCATTTGGGCTTCTGACATCAAAAATGTGTGAATGGAAGCAGTTTATCCTCCAAGGAAATCTGACTGTCTGTTTGTGGCTCCGCCCCCTTTAGTGAATTTGAACTCCAGTCACCCAATGGCCGACTGTAGCAAGTTTGAAGCCTCTGCCATTAACAGTGTAAGAATGGCAGTAGTTTAAATATTCCCCTTGAAAATCAATAGGTGAATTTTGATTGGGTGTGTAGGCTCCACCCACTTTCCTGTATATTAATTCCAGTCACCCAGTGACCAAGTGTGGCAAGTTTGAAAACCCTGCCATTAACAGTGTAAGAATGACTGCAGTTTACAGTTTCGATTTAATATGAATGGCTGAAATTTGATTGCCTGTTTTATGCTCTGCCCACTTTTTCTGAATTTGTAACCTCTGTCACCAAGTGACCAACTGTGCCAAGTGTGGGGACTCTGGCTTGATTACTGTGAGAATGACAGCCTTTTACATTTTTCCATGAATATGAATGGTGAAATCTGATTAGCTGATTTAGCTGTAGCTCCGCCCAGGTGTGCAGGGGGGAAGTGAGACCCCCAGAACATATCATTCCAGGTAGTAAGGGATCTGTATACCAAGTTTCGTTGAAATCGGTCAAGGCATTTTGAGTGATCTTGTACAACAATCAACCACTTTACAGCATATACAGATCACAGTACTGTGTTGGGTGTGGGCTGGGGAAAGGGCTGGTCTATTGAGCAATTCAGTTTAATACCTAATCAGTTTTCAGTCCCTTGCAACCAAGTCCAAGCAATATTGCTCAGCAAAACCAAGGGGGGAAACTCGTGACAGTTTGCATTATGGTACTGAATAGTTGACAGTTCGTTGGTGGGTCCAATCAGGACATTCACCTTGCTCCAAGATCTTTTAGACACTTTAGGTTGTACTTGTAGCACTCAATACACTTTACTCTTAATACCTCCCCTCTGGATTGGGCTTCCCAAAACAACAAACAAAATAAAATATAAATCAAATAATCAAAAAGGATTAAAGCAAAATAAAGATAAATAAAATATAAAGTGACTGATGCATCCCTCTATACCATCAACACCACCCTCCTATAATAGAACTCTCTTTAAGTGCACTTTGACTTTAAGGCTGAATAAGCTCTGAACTTTGCAACATTGCAACAATTTATTCCAACTTAGTTGACTCTGTATCTTGATCAGGTATCGCTTGGTTTCTCCTGCAGTATACTTTAATATCACAAGATGCAATATAACTCCTCCTTTTCCACTTAGCTTCGTAATACTGACAGGTTCTCTTTAGATAGCAGACTCTTTGTAATTATGCAGAACACTCCAACTGAAGAACATATGAAGTTTAACTCTTGACTTGAAATGAACTTGACAGGGATAATGTCTCTATCTAACAGGACCATATGCAAGCGGGGGCTGTGTCAGCTCAGCAGGGTACTCTATGGAGGCTAGGAATGTCTCTCAGTGACAGTAGGGCCAGGACTTTTTATAATCAATAACAACTTGTCTCACTTTATATTAGCAGCTTTCTTCTGCATAAACAACTGTATTCTCAGCACAAAGTTTCTGTGACTGTACAGCGCTTTCACATAGGCAGTCTTAAGCAATACCACTCAGGGATACAATCTGGACCTCTTCAGATTCTAGGTTGCTATCATCAGCAAGCTTACGCTGGACACTGGCTACTAACTGTACATACTTTGTGGCTTAGGTTTGGCTCTCAGGCCTATACTCATCTGACTGCGAATGTCTTTAGGTCAGGGTTGGTCCGGTTCTTATTTGTATGTGTTTACATGTATTTTAAATTTTACAATTTTCGTGATAGTGGTCCTTTAAAGAGAAACTCCAACCAAGAATTGAACTTTATCCCAATCAGTAGCTGATACCCCCTTTTACATGAGAAATATATTCCTTTTCACAAACAGACCATCAGGGGACGCTGTATGACTGATTTTGTGCTGAAACCCCTCCCACAAGAAGCTCTGAGTACCGCGGTACTTTTGGCAGTTTGTTACAATGTAACAAGGCTCACAGACAGGACTTAGCTGTTTACAGCTGTCTCTAACAGCCAAAACAGCTAGCAGCAGCTACATAACCTGCCCACAGTAAAAATGTCACCATGTAATAAATGTCAGAATGAAAATCAGGGATGTAAAAGATTTTACAATGGCCAAACACTGACTAAATCATTTATACATAATTATTGTAAAAATGAAGAACTTTTTTTATTACATTATTTTCACTGGAGTTCCTCATTAAACATGAACAAGTAGTAAGTTGTCAAAATATAAGTATACAGCTGTGTTCCATAGATATTAATGGTATCCAGCATCAGGTGCTGAAGAATAATATAAGTGCTCCTTAGGTCTCTGTAGTTATAAGTTATCAGCTAAGTATAAGAAAAGTTGGCTATAACCGTTTAACCTCCCTGACGGTCAATTAAATTCGCCAGGGAGGCAGCGCAGCACTGTTTTTTTTTATTTTTTTTTTAAATCATGTAGCTAGCCTAGCGCTAGCTATATAATAGCCGCTGAGCAACGGCATCCCCCCACCCACTCCGATCACCTCTGGCGACAAGGCCCATCAGGAAATCCCATTCTGAACGGGATTTCCTTGAGGGCTTCCCCCGTCGCCATGGCAACAGGTGCGATGACACCGCCTGTCATCGACGTTGTGACGTCAGAGGGAGTCCCGATCCACCCCTCAGCGCTGCCTGGCACTGATTGGCCAGGCAGCGCACGGGTTCTGGGGGGGGGCACCCTCTAACACGGCAGGTAGCGGCGAATCAGCGCGGAGTGGCGGCGAGCGTAAGTAACACGCAGCTAGCAAAGTGCTAGCTGCGTGTATAAAAAAAAATTATGCAAATCGGCCCAGCGGGGCCTGAGCAATCCTCCGCAGCAGCTTACCCTGAGCTCAGCACGGGGTTACTGCTAAGGAGGTTAAAATCAATCAGTGGCAAGAGTCTGGGCTAGTTCACACTCAGTGCTTGGAGTGCCGCAAGCCCACGGTCTCGTTCGGCTCCGTGATCGGCGATCAGCAACGCGCTCAAGAATCGCCCCAATATAAATCAGCCTTAAGCGTAAATCTAACCAGCTTGTAACATGACCATTGAAGCTCTCAACTGCAAAGACAGATAGAACATGTATCACTTGTAGTTGCATAAGTATATGGCATTGATCCTGGGAATACTGTAATCATAAGCAGGGCAGTAGTCTCATGAGGGTGGATAAATAGATTCAAGCATTTATTATATTAAGTAAGGTAGACATTGAGCCCGTGTGGTGTTGCAAATTTGAGCTGCGATAGAGAACCCCATATCTGTCCCGCTAAGCTCTTGGTATAACGGTTATAGAGGAAGAGGAACACATATAACAATTTTTCTTATGTGTTCCTCTATAACCCATATAAAATGCCACCAATCTCTTAATAGCTTCTGGGTTGGTGCCCAGAGCCTTGTCATAGCGCAGTTCTGCATGCTCGTCCACAAGGGATAGTATCCTCTGGGCATGCATGTCAGTAATGGAGCAGACAGAACCTGAGGTATGCAAGCACTAATAGGAGGACGAGTCTGAGGAGGTAACAGCACATGCATGCACAGAAGACAAGTAAGATGGTCAGCTTTTGCAGAGACCAGAACAATTAGATCTAGTTGGAATTGTAAGGGGTATATGACAGATGAAAACAGTGGACCTCAGAATGACACTAACAGTGGGGTAATATGTATTGTTCCTTTACAGGTGCATATTGTATAGTTAGGTCTATGGACCTGTCCCAGTTACAACAGTTCTGTTTGAAGAAGAAGGTCAAAATTCTAAATGGAATACACATCGCTTGCTGGCAAGTGTTAGAGACTGACTGCCTGGACAATTGTCCTCTTGTGATATTGATTAGCAGACCTGTTATGTCCTGATGAAGGCACCTGTGCTTTCCTAAACGTTGGCTTTGTCTGCGATAATTAAACATACATTAAATTGAGAAGTGCCACCTATTGTGTTTGTTACCTTCAGGATCAAAGAGGGTGTTGTCAAGCACCTAAAAAATTGGCTTGAGGGCCCCTATAGATTATTGCCCTATATCTAAGGTGTGTGGGAACTGTTAACTGTTGTTATCATATACAGTATACTGTGATGGAAGAGCCCCCTCCCCCCAAAAAAAAATAAATAAATATCAATTTTGACAATAAAAGGATAAGAAAAAATAAAAGAAGAAAAAAAGACACAAAACCATAAACCACAACCATAGGTTCTTTAACCTATAGCTGTTCAAAGAGAGAAAAGGGTCTGTTACTAAAAGCACCTGCAAGGATCCCTGGTGCCGAAAATGTTATTTACCAGTAAATATGCTACAGGGGCTCCTCTGTGAGACACTGTATTCACCTGAGGAAACACTGTGTGACCCGCAAATACGTTGTTTTAGTATTTGTTTTAGTATTTCATTACAGAACCTATTTTTCTTAGGCTAGTGGTTTACTTATTCAAGTAAGCCATTTTTTTCTTAGCCCTTTATTGTCAAAATTGATTGATTTTCTCTTTGGGCTGCCTCTTCCATCCCAGTATATGTCCCTCACTTCCCAAGATTTGTTCATGGGACGGGGGTTATGTTTAGAGTTCCTTTCAAGACAGCGTCCCATCTATTTGCAGAAGTAATTTTACTTCACAATATACTGTATAAATACTTGGTGCATTACTAAACTATAAGGGGCTCCCGATATCTCACTCTACTGCTTATCATATACCCACATATAAGTGCCAGGGAGACAAATATATTTAAAGTTAATCTGTTAAGACTTCGGGAGGGGGAAGCCTCTGGAGCCTAATTTTCCACATCCTCGTCTGTCCCTTGGTTCCAGCACTGGCTCCCCTGAAACCACAGCCGATAAGGATGCTGTCTGTGGTGCAGGCGAGCCTGCAATATTTACCTTCCCCGGCTCCAGCACCAGTGTAGTAATGGCTTTCCGATCGGGCTCGGGCAGAAATAGCCAAGCTCTATCAGGTCCGCTCTACTGTGCAAACATGAGTCGCTTGTGCAGTAGAGCGGACCCGATCTGGCTCGGCTGTTTCAATCTGAGCATGACCAGAAAGCCGCTACTGTGCCTGCGATGGATTACGGTAGGTAAATATTTACCATACTGGTGTTCGGGGGCTACCAGACCTGGAACCGAGGGATGGAGGAGAATGAGGGAGTCCTCATTAGGATCCAAAGGCTTCCCCCTCCCAAGGTAAGTACCCGACAGGAGATGGGGGGTTTTTAATTACAGATTTTCTTTTATCACAAATGACCTCCCTCCCAAAAATTGTTCCTCCCTTGTCAAGGCATCATTTATCATTGTGTGTGTCTCACCTAGGCTGTGCAGCAGCAGGGTCCAGAAGAGCAGTTGTTTAAGGAGTCCCATTTGTCCGTCCAGTGCTGACCTCTCAGAGGTTTAGTGCTACTCAGCCCCTGCATCTCAGGTGCGTGTCTAGATATTGTAAAACCCAGTTATAAAATTTAAAGTTTGCAGAAAGATTTGCATGTTCTTCTTTTGTGATTCCTCTGAACACTCTCTGGTGGAGTAAACAAGGAATGAGCACAGCATGGCAACAGAAATCAGCATGCG
Organism: Hyperolius riggenbachi; assembly: GCF_040937935.1. Taxonomy (NCBI): domain Eukaryota; kingdom Metazoa; phylum Chordata; class Amphibia; order Anura; family Hyperoliidae; genus Hyperolius; species Hyperolius riggenbachi. Next base: position 329,543,047 of record NC_090651.1, on the reverse strand, counting down.
TGCATATGTACATGCAAGGGTGAAAGGGAACACGACTAAGCAGGCAGTCCTGTTTGGAGGTATATACAAGGCCGGATGTATACTTTTTGTGCCCCTAGGCCAAGTATGTTGTGACTCCGCTTTCATGTGCAGCAGCACCCCTCCCATTCCATGTGCAGCTCTCCTCCATGTGTATCATCCATGTACTGTAGACCCTGTCTTTCATATACAGCCCACTTGGGCATCAGTTTCCCATTTTCATGTGTTGTTCTCTATGTTCAGCCTCCTCTTTTGTTTGTAGCAACCTCTCTTTCATTTTAAAGTGCCCCTTTGGGCTGCAGCTGCCCAAGGCCCGAGCCTTTGTTGCCTTTCCAGGACGTTGGCTCTGTAGGCATATACGCAAACTCTCTGATTAACAAGCTCATTTACTGAAGGAAGTGGCAATCAGACTATACAGAGAAAATGAAACAGAACTGTGGTATGAACGGGGGAAAAGTTTTACAAGGTATACCACAATCAATGGAAATGTAGACAGCACTCTTATGCACCCAATATAACTTAACCAGCTGATTACCTGGGTATGCATTTGGCTGGTGTTGGCTCTGCCCACTTTTTCTAACACTAACACACAATTACTCATCTACTCAATAAACTACTTTGTGAGCTTTGCTGTCTTTGGCATCATTAATTTGCATTGAAATGAAACAAATCTGATTGGCTGTTTGTGGCTCCATCCCCTTTTCTGAATTTGAACCCCAGTCACCAACTGACCAACTGTACCAGGTTTGAGGCTTGTGCCATTAACAGTGAAAGAATGACAGCAATGAAATATTCCCCTTGAAAATCAATAGGTGAATTTTGATTGGCTTTTGTAGGGTCCACCCACTTTTCTGAATATGAATCTCAGTCACCCAACGACCAGCTGTGCAAAGTATGAGAACCCTGCCATTAACAGTGTAAGAATGGCTGCAGTTTACATTTTCCCAGTGAAATTTGTATTTGTCTCCACCCACTTTTTTCTTATGGGGATAAAAAGCATCCTATATTTTATTCCAATGCACTATGTGTGTGACAAATGCCATTCAAATATGTTCAGCCATTGTTGCGTGATTGAGTAACAAACATCCAAATTTTCACATTTATAATATTAGTAAGATAACTTTAGCATAATATTAAAATAAACACACCAGACTCTAGATTGAACTTCATAGGCCATGGCATTTATTTACTTAAACTTTAGTTTTATTAAGACAACCTTATTAAACAAACATTAACACTTAACCATTGCCAATTAATAAATAGGGGACACACCGTGGAGGTTAAATCAAGAACCCTACATTTACAACATTATGCAAATTGTGAAATGGAAGCTATGATTTACATAGCTATTTGCACTTGCAATGCATTCTATGTGGGTAAAACGAAGAGAGAACTGGTGCTCGGATAGTACTTTTTAAAATCCGAATTGATCCGTATGCCCAGATATCCGGATCGGATATCGGAATCCGAACGTTTAGATATCCACGTTCATGCGGATATCCGGATGCATTATCCGGGCTATCCGGCCAGATTCGGATATCTGGATAAAAAAACGGAAGCGCCCTTTAAATTGCTTTAAAAACATTTTTAAGGGTAAATGAGGCATGTAGCATTGCTATTTTTTAAAGGGGAACACTAATTGATGATGTGGGGACTTAAAATCCCCCCCAAAAAAATAAATGGCTGTCAATTAACATTAGGTCTGGGTTCCAGACAGCGGTTGTGCAGCCCACATTGTGTCCAAAGTCCAACTGCACAACTGGGACATCACAGATTTCAGCCAAGACACCTCCAAAAAATTATGCAGCAATTGTGTTTTGGGTTAAATATAGGTGGTATCAGTAGCCTGTGGCACCCTGGCCTGGCGGTGGGAGCTGCACAGGTAGCAGGAGCAGGGCAATGCAGCAGCAGCAGGTGTAATGTGTGCCAGGAGCATGCCGGACATGGCACGTGGCAATTGGCACTTAGCACGTGTCACGTGGCACTTGCCATTGTGTCATTTTGCACTTGCCAAGTGTCACGTGGCACTTGCCAAGTGTCACATGGCACTTGCAAAGTGTCACGTGGCACTTGGCAAGTGGCATGTGGCACGTGGCAAGTGCCACGTGACAAGTGTCACGTGACAAGTTCCACGTGATGCTTGGCAAGTGCCACGTGACGCTTGGCAAGTGCCACGTGACACGTGGCTAGTGCCACGTAACACATGGCGAGTGACACGTGACACGTGGCAAGTGCCACGTGACACGTGCCAAGTGCCACGTGCCATGTGAAACGTGTCAAGTGCCACGTGACAGTCATATAGCAGAGTCGAAGACACTAGTGCACACTAACTGTCACACTGGCACTGCTCACAGCACAGCAGTTCTGTAGAAAGCTAACACAGTAGTACTACTACTCTAACAACTACCAGCAGGCAGCAGCTGGCCTGGTCTGTGCAAAGCACACACACAGACACATAGCAGCTGCTTGAGCACACACTGACTGTCATACAATGACATCAATCAAGCTAATTAACGATTTAACAATAGTGTAATGATAGTGAAGGGGTTAATCACTGAACAGCTTATCACTGTGTACAGCCCTTGGCCCAGCAGCACTGGAGCACACACTCTGACTGTCACACTGTGACATCAATCAAGCTAATTAACAATAGAGTAGAGATAGTAGTGAAGGGGTTAATCACTGAACAGCTAGTTTATAACTGTGTACACCCCTCTTGCTAGGCCAACAGCACTGGAGCATGTCTCTCAGTGAGCATTCAGCAAGCAAGGGACGATATGTCTCATCATGGCAGCCCTCCTTATTATACAGGGGGGGGGGGGGGGGGAGCTAGCCAGTGTTCCTTTCTGTGATCGGGTGCCAGGGTTTAGGCTGGGAGGCCTCTGATTGGCTCAATGAGTTCAGGTGGGGCTGGCCAGGGTTCCCCTCTGTGATTGGTTGCTAGGGCTTCTGCTGGGAGCCCTCTGATTGGCTCCAGGACATCACCTCCTTAGTTACAGTATTTCAGATACGGATATCCCCAGATATACGGGGATATCCAGGTCATGCGTCAAACTATCCGCAGATAGCTATCCGGATTTGGGCCCAACTATCTGGAATCCGGATCCGGTCGTATAGCGTAAAAATGGTTGGATATCCAATCTCAAATTGCACCTGAGCTTTGGCATGTGTCATATAGTGACATATGACATGAAGAGACAGTCATGTGTATGTACAGTGTATAGCACAAATACAGTATAAATATGCTGTGATATGCAATAGGGGTAAAGAGGCGCTCAGGTTTAGATAAAGGTTTAGACTGTGTTAAATAAAACACAGTCTAAACATAAAGGGTGAGGTGGCTTACCTCAATGACGACAGCCTCTCTATGCCACCTACTGTAACTAGCACTTGTTTTGGCCTGAGGAAGCGGTCTCTGACCTGTGCAACGTGTGTTTCCTATGGTAAATAAACCTTGTTTGTTTACAAGACTATCGATATTGAGGTAAGCCACCCCATCTTTTACATTTTAATTGGTTTTAACCTAGTTTTATCTAAACCTGGGTGCCTCTTTAACCCTATTTTCTGCATTTACCCCCCACCCCTTAGAGGTTGGAGTGGACATTTCTGGTCTCACTTGGTTGACACCAAAGTGACAACCAGTCATTTTTACCAAGGAGATCGACCGGATCCAGTCCATTGTGGACACTGCGAGTGGGTCGGTTTTATTGTCTCCACCTGCTTCAAGTGGTTAGATGCCCCTATTGCAACCCACTTTTGTGAGTAGTCCTTTTTATGACTTACTGCCACACTCCATCCTAATACTAACATGCCACACTACATGGGATCCCGTTGTTTTCTGTATCTTTTTCTTTAGAGTGCCAAGACACCCTAAGGACCGGGCTATTCTGCTCTGATCTGTGCTGCGTGGGCTCTCCAGCCCACAGCACAGATCAGGTTTCAACCAGGGCGATCAGACTTCCCCCCCCTTTTTTCCTGTTGGGGGGGGGGGTCTGATCGCCGCCGGCTATGTTTGTGTTGTGGGGGGGCTCCTCAAAGCCCCCCTCTGCATCGTTTCCCGCTCTCCCTTCATCTCCCTCCCTCTCCCTCTGGGCTGCGCAGGACGGAAATCCATCCTGTGCTGCTTAGGATTGGCTTCAGCCTATCAAATGCCGGCGATCCCCGGCCAATCAGAGGCCAGGGATCGCCGATCTCCTTTACGGTGCTGCTGCGTAGCAGCGCCGTATGATGTAAACAGCAGGGATTTCTTCCCCGCGTGTTTACATTTAGCCTGCGAGCCGCAATCGGCGGCTCGCAGACTGTTCACGGAGACAGCCTCCATGAACTGACATGGAACTCCCATGGGGAACCACTAACGACCTGCCGACGCCTATCTGCGTTAGGCGGTCGTTAAGTGGTTAAAATATGCTGTGATGCTTTTCTTATTTCTCTGCCTGAAAGAATTGATATTCTACTATGCAACTGACAGTTCTTCTCCTGTCAGGACCCAGTCAGACTACGGATAAGGAATTAGAGGCATAACATACTTTGCCCCAGAAAGCCCAGTTCTCTGCCAGGAGAAGATAGATAAAAAAAAAGGTCATATATTTCAGCACTTTGAGACACAGAGACAGACTATTGCATTAAGTTGAGTCAAAACAATCAATCTGCTTTTTTATATTTTTAAACATAACATAAAACTGTGGAATATCTAAAAGTTATTTTTAGAAGTAGGAGGATAGATACGATTGTTTATCTCTTCACTTTGTTTTCACTTAAGTATCACTTTAAAGGAATATCAAGCAGTGATGGTCACATGCTCTGCAGGACAGGAGAGATCGAAGATTTCCATGGCTGGAATGTTTTCCCCTTTAACAATTGAGGGCACTAGATCTTATCTTCAAACCGCATCAGGTCACACCACAGAACTCCCAAAGCAAAACCTGAAGACAATAACATGCAAACATTATTGCATACAGAAAACATGTCATTGATAGGCAGATGCTATATGGTAGAAAGGTAGATGGGTTTAAAGTCAATTGGAACCTAATTGCAAAAGAAAAAAACGAGATACTCACCTAAGGAGAGGGAAGCTCTGGGTCCTAGTGAGCCTTCCCGCACCTCTCTCGGTCCCCTCGTTGTGGCAGCAGCTCCTCCGTTCAAATCCTTTCCCCACAAGGGACTTTGGAAGTCTTCAGGAGCCAAGTCCTCCCAAAGACAGGCGGCTCCATAATGTGCATGCTCAGTATGGAGCCGCTCGCCTTCGGGAGCACTCCGGCTCCCGAAGACTTCTGAAGCCTCCCTTCGGCGGTGGGGACAACAGCATTTGACAAAATTGGTTGAATGCTGATACGGGGTAGCGAGAGCTGGAATGGACACTGGGAGAGGAGAGGGAAGGCTGTATAGGACCCAGAGCCTTCCCCTCTTCTTAGGTGAGTATCTGACTTTTTTTTTTCATAGGGTTCCCATTCACTTTAAAGGGAACCAGAGATGAAATAAAGAAAAGGTTTTATACATACCTGGGGCTTCCTCTAGCCCCATACGCATGGATCGCTCCCACGCCGCCATCCACCGCTGCCTGCAACTATGAGAACCGGCTCCTGTCATTGACGTCATCGGATGCCAGTCTATGCAGGAGAAGTGCGCCCTCTACGTATCTCTCCAGCGGCTGCTGGAGAGATATGCAAAGAACGCACTTCCGCTACGCTGGACTGGCTCTGACTGACGGAAGAGCGGGGAGCCAGTTCTCAGAGTTGTGGGCAGCGGTGGATGGCGGCGTGGGAACGATCCATGCGTATGGGGCTGGAGGAAGCCCCAGGTATGTATAAAACCTTTTATTTACTTCATCTCTGGTTCTCTTTAAAGCTAATGTCCAGGTAAAAGTATTATTTCAATCAATATCGTCTGTCCAGGATTGTTGCAGTTTCACTCCATAAGACACATCTAGGTTTAGAGAAGGAAAACTGGAAAGAAAATGTTGTAAACCTGGTGTGTCTTCCTGGTGCAGGGGCACCTTCTGGAGCAACTCCCCCTCTTAAGCTAACAGTGTTCCCCCAGAGCTTCTGCAGAGTATAGCAGCAGTGGAATGACGCTGAAACTACCTCACCTTGACCTTGTGGCATAAATGTGTGCCAGGTCATGGAGAAGGGACACCAGCTACTGGAGGGAAATGCTACTGGAAGTGAGACTGGAGGCATGGTGTGATGTGTCTGGAGATGTGGTAGGGATTTTGACTGGAAGTATGATGGAGTGTGACTGGAAATGTGGTAGGGATTTGGACTGGAGGTATGGTGGGGGTGTGACTGGAGATGTAGTAGGGATTTTGACTGGAAGTATGATGGAGTGTGACTGGAGATGTGGTAGGGATTTGGACTGGAGGTATGGTGGGGGTGTGACTGGAGATGTAGTAGGGATTTTGACTGGAAGTATGATGGAGTGTGACTGGAGATGTGGTAGGGATTTGGACTGGAGGTATGGTGGGGGTGTGACTGGAGATGTAGTAGGGATTTTGACTGGAAGTATGATGGAGTGTGACTGGAGATGTGGTAGGGATTTGGACTGGAGGTATGGTGGGGGTGTGACTGGAGATGTAGTAGGGATTTTAACTGGAAGTTTGATGGAGTGTGACTGGAGATGTGGTAGGGATTTGGACTGGAGGTATGGTGGGGGTGTGACTGGAGATGTAGTAGGGATTTTGACTGGAAGTATGATGGAGTGTGACTGGAGATGTGATAGCGATTTTGACTGGAGGTATGGTGGAGTGTTACTGGAGATGTGTTTGGAATGTGACTGGAAGTGTGACTGGAGATGTGGTAGGAGTTTTGACTGAAGGTATGGTGGGGTGTGACTGGAGATGTGGTAGTGATTTTTACTGTAGGTATGGTGGGGTTGTGACTGAAGATGTGTTTGGGGTGTGACTGGAGGTATGGTGGGGGTGTGACTGAAGATTCCACCATGAACCCCCTAGGGCAAACTTTAAAAACGTGTTTGCTTATCCTTAGTGATGGGTGGTCTGGTGGCAGAGTGACTTGAGGTGTGGTAGGGATGTGACTAGAGATATGGAGGGGTTGTGCCTGAAGATGTGTGTTGGAGGTGTCCCTGGAGGTGTGGTGAGGGTGTGACCGTGTTACTGGAAGCTTGTTTGGGGTGTTACTCAGTGGAGATGAGGTGTGGTGTGACCAGATGTGTGATGGAGGTTTAACTAACCATGTGGTATGAATGTGTCTGGAGGTCTGTAGTGGTGGAGGGCAGTGGTGCTCATCCAATATTCGGGTATCCGAACTACCCAGATAATCCGAACTTTTTCCACTATCTGAACTTTGAATAGGAATTTGGATATTTTTTAAAATCTGAATAGCACTATCCGAACAAACTCGGATTTCCCATCTGAAATCCAAAATCCGGGCGGATAGTTCAGATATCCGAGCAGAAGCCAAAACCCCTTCAATGGCAAAAAGCCATTTTCAGGTCACTTCCGGTTTTCTATCCGGATATCCGAATCTAAGTGGATATCCAGGATATTGGGTTCGGATATCCGAGTTTACTCGGATACCAAAAAGTTTGGAATCGGATATCTGATTCGGATCTGGATATCTGGGTATCCGGATCTGAAATCAATTCGGATTTTGAAAAGTGGTATCCGAGCAGCACTGGTGGAGGGTGTTCTTTGCCCAAATGTTTTCATGCTAAATGGTGCTCCTGTTTCTCCTCTCACACATTTTGGAAGCATATTATACTCAAGCTCAACACTTAGTAACTAAAATACTGTATATACAGAGTGATGCTCTTACTGTTAGTGTTTCCCACTTGCAGGCCCCATCGTGCTGTATACGTCTCTGTCCTTATATGTTAATTGCTGTGGGTATAAAGAAAACTTTTATTGCCTGGAATGTATAGGTAACTGTATGCAACATAATTACAGAAATCATCACTTTCTACTGCAGAGTATGAAGTTCATCTTCTTCCCATAATCCTTGTTGCATGGAATGTCTGCATTATTTTGTAAGTATAAAATATATACCGTAGTTTCCCGTTATCTGGAACTCAGCTAACCCGCAGTCTCAGCCAACCAGCACCAGTCCAGCACAAATCATCGGCAGTACTCACAGTGGTGAAGGCCAACTTCTTAAGCTGTTTGTGGGCTCTGCTGTGCTTAACCTCCCTGGCGGTAAGCCCGAACTGAGTTCGGGCTATGCCGCCGGGAGGCACCGCTCAGGCCCCGCTGGGCCGATTTGCATAATTTTTTTTTGTTACACGCAGCTAGCACTTTGCTAGCTGTGTGTAACCTCCGATCGCCGCCGCTACCCGCCGATCCGCCGCTATACGCGTCGCCGCAGCCGCCCCCCCCCCCGCAGACCCCATGCGCTGCCTGGCCAATCAGTGCCAGGCAGCGCTGTGGGGTGGATCGGATTCCCCTTTGACGTCACGACGTCGATGACGTCATCCCGCCCCGTCGCCATGGCGACGGGGGAAGCCCTCCAAGAGATCCCGTTCTTTGAACGGGATCTCTTGATCTCCGATCGCTGAAGGCGATCGGAGGGGCTGGGGGGATGCCGCTCAGCAGCGGCTATCATGTAGCGAGACATTGTCTCGCTACATGAAAAAGAAAAGAAAAAAAAACGTATTTGCTGCCCCCTGGCGGATTTTAATAAACCGCCAGGGAGGTTAAAGGACACCCGAGGCGAAAATAAACTAATGAAATAAGTGATTGTATCTATCCTCCTCCTCCTACAAATGACTTATTAAGATATTCCACAGTTTTATTTTATGTTTAAATCTACTTTTTAAGTTTTAACTGTTTTATTGTTTTTGTTTAGTGACACATTCATTGAAGTATGCCAGAGCTAAAATGTATGAACTATTGAACCTTTTTATCTCTTTCCTGCTCTCAGAAGCCATTTTCTGCTAGGAAAGTGTTTCATAGTTGGATTTTCTTATCAGTGTAGTCACTTCTTGTCTGAGTCAGGACTGAGTCAGCCACTTACATACCTGGTATTTAACTCTTTTAGGCAGACAAAGAAAAAAAGGAACACAGCATACCGTATTTTTCAGACTATAAGCTGCTCCGGACTATAAGACGCATCAAGGTTTAGAGGGCAAAAACCAGAGAAAAAAAACCAAAACTAAACCTGGTGTGTCTATAATGCAGGGGTGTCTTGTGGACATCCCCCCCCCCCCCCAAATTGTCTCTATCTACTTTGCCCAGTAGCAGGGATGTTCATCCAGATTCCGGATAGTCGGGTAATCCGGATATCCGACCATTTTTCAGCTATCCAATTCGGATTCAGATACCAGATTTTCACAGAAATCCGGATAGCTATCTGCGGATAGTTGACTGGCTAACCGCGGATATCCCCAAAAATTTGACTATTGAGATACTGTATGACGTCCAGGACGTCATTGAGCCAATCAGAGGACTCCCAGCAGAAGCCATAGCAACCAATCACAGAGGGGAACACTGGGCCAGCCCCACCTGACCTCATCGAGCCAATCAGAGGGCTCCCAGCCTAAGCCCTGGCACCCAATCACAGAAAGGAACCCTGGCCAGTCCCCCTGTATAATAAGGAGGGCTGCCATGATGAGAAATATCATCCTAGCTTGTAAATGCTCACTGAGAGACATGCTCCAGTGCTGCTGGCCTAGCAAGTGCTGTATACAGTGATAAACCTAAAGCTGTTCAGTGATTAACCCCTTCACTATCACTACACTATTGTTGTATTGTTAATTAGCTTGATATCATTGTGTGACAGTCAGAGTGTGTGCAGGAGGGCTGCTGCAGCAGCTTCTATGTGTCTGTGTGTGTGCTGTGCACAGACCAGGCCAGCTGCTGCCTGCTGGCCAGCTATTAGCCTTAGCTAGCTACAGTATAGGCTAGGTTAGGGATTAGGGAATAGGATTACTGTGTTATTGTGTAGTTAGTACCGTAGTACTGCAGTCAGTGCTAGTAGTTGTTAGAGTAGTAGTACTACTGTGTTAGCTTACTACAGAACTGCTGTGCTGCTGAGCAGTGCCAATGTGACAGTTAGTGTCTTCCTCTCCGCTGTCTGACTGTCACTCTGCACATGGAACTTGGCACATGGCCCTTGGCACTTTGCACGTGGCACTTTGCACGTGGCAGGTGGCACGTGCCAAGTGCAAAGTGCCACGTGCAAAGTGCCACGTGCCAAGTGCAAAGTGCCATGTGCAAAGTGCCACGTGCCAAGTGCAAAGTGCCACGTGCAAAGTGCCATGTGCAAAGTGCAAAGTGCCACATGCAAAGTGCAAAGTGCCACGTGCAAAGTGCCACGTGCCAAGTGCAAAGTGCATGTGCAAAGTGCCATGTGCAAAGTGCCAAAGTGCCACGTGCCAAGTGCAAAGTGCCATGTGCAAAGTGCCACGTGCCAAGTGCAAAGTGCCACATGCAAAGTGCCATGTGCAAAGTGCAAAGTGCCACAGGCAAAGTGCAAAGTGCCACGTGCCAAGTGCAAAGTGCCACGTGCCAAGTGCAAAGTGCACATGCAAAGTGCCATGTGCAAAGTGCAAAGTGCCACGTGCCAAGTGCCATGTGCCAAGTGCCATGTGCCATGTGCAAAGTGCCACATGCCAAGTGCCAAGTGCCAATTTCCACGTGCCATATGCCACTACCAAGTGTCACGTCCGGCATGCTCCTGGCAGACGTTACACCTGCTGCTGCTGCTGCCTTGCCCTGCTCCTGCTGCCTTTGCTGCTCCAACCGCCAGGGTGCCACAGGCCACTGCTGCTGTGCTGATACCACCTATATTTAACCCAAAACACAATTGCTGCATAATTTTTTGGAGATGTCTGGGCTGAAAACTTCCATGTCCCAGTTGTGCGGTTGGACTTTGGACTCAATGTGGGCTGCACGACCGCTGTCTGGAACCTAGTCCTGATGTTCATTGACAGCTATTTGTTTTTGTTTTTTTTGGGGGAGGAGATTTTAAGTCCCCACATCATCAATTAGTATTTCCCTTTGAAAAACATTGATGCTACATGCCTCATTTACCCTAAAAAAAACCTTTTTAAAGCAATTTAAAGGCCACTACCGTTTTTTCTATCCAGATATCCGAATCCGCCCGGATACCCTGGATACTGGAATCGGATTGGAAAATTTTGATCTCGGATATCCGACCTGGATCGGATATCTGGGTTTCCGGATCCGGATCCAATGCGGATTTTGAAAAGTGGTATCCGAGCACCACTGCCCAGTAGCACTAACCCCTGATGCTCCACCAATAACACTACACTATGCTAACTCTCGCATGCCCGACTAGTTACACTGCACTACGCTATGCTAACACCTGATGCCCCACTACTTACACTGCACTACACTACGCTGACCCCTGATGCCCCACCAATTACACTACACTATGCTAACACCTGATGCCCCACTAGTTACACTGCACTAACTCCTGATGCCCACTAGCTATGTTACAATGCACTACATTAACCCTTTTGCCCCATTTCCAGCTACACTCCACCCTTGCACCCCTGTAGCTACAATGACTACTCTCTACACTGCCACTGAAGCATGAGGCAGACAGACAAGTTAAAGTAGTGGCTAAGCTGCATGGGCATGAAGCAGATCCTGTGACAGAGAGAGCATAGCAGGACCAGGCAGATAAAGCACACACACACAGACTGTATACAGCACAGAGCACAGCATCCTGTTAAGGTGTGTACACACGCACCACTATAAGGCATGATGGGTCCATCGGACCCTCCCGCTGGGCGGTCGTTCTCCCGACAGTAGTGCGTGTGTACAGTCTGTCTGCAGACTGATAAGGCTGTTTCTGAACGATCCTCTCAGCGGGAGACCAACCACCCAGCAGGAGGGTCTGACGGACCCGTCTTTCTCTATAGTAGTGCGTGTGTACACACCTTTAAAGCCAGTCTAGCTGTCCAGTTACACAGACGGCTCTTAGCTTGCAACCTGATCTTTGCTGTTACTGCTGGTGTAAAGTCTTGCTGTCTGACAAGATGGGATCCTTGCCCTTCCAACCTCAAAATGCCAGAAAAGGTCGTTACAGATAAGAGCTGTCTGTGTAAATGGACAGCTAGACTGGCTTTAACAGGACACTAAGATCTGTGCTGTATACAGTCTGTATACAGTTTGTGTGTTCTTTCTGCCTGCCCATGTGCTCTCTGGTCCCGCTGTGCAGAAGGGGCTGCGAGAGGGCACTCTGCGGTGGATTAGTAAAGACAGGAAAATAATGCCGTCCTGCAGAGGAGTCTAAGGCATCTAAAGGCAGAGAGAAAGAGATTGGCTAGAAGATGCTGGAGTCAGCCTGGAGCTTACCCGGGACCTGTGTGGAGTATGGTTACGCTATAAGCAGTAGCAGAGGGCAATAATATGTGCAGCAGCAGAAGCTACGAGGGGGGCGGAGTCTACTACAGGAACTAGGAAGCTGACATCCAGTCTGAAATAGTGGCATGATTTTAACAGCAGAGGAGAGGAGAGGAGCGGCAGCTGGATCGGTAAGATCTGAGCACTTTGAAACTGTACATTCGGACTATAAGACTCCCCCCCCCCTAGTTTTGGGGGAGAAAAAGTGCATCTTATAGTCCGAAAAATACGGTAGTTATTTGTGTGCTAGGCACTGTTCATACCCATGTCTATCTCATCATGTCACATGTCACTTCGGGTATCCTTTAACCATTTCAGCCCACGGGGATTTTTCACCTTATACAGCAGAGCAATTTTCACCTCCCATTAATTTGCCAATACCATTTCACTAATTATCACAATGAATTGATCTATATCTTGTTTTTTCCACCACCAATTAGGCTTTCTTTGAGTGGTACATTTTGTTAAGAATGATTTTCTTCTAAATGCATTTTAACAGGAATATTAAGAAAAAAATTGAAAGAATTCATTATTTCTCAGTTTTCGCCCATTATAGCTTTAAAATAATCCACGCTACCATAATTAAAACCTATGTATTTTATTTGCCCATTTGTCTCGGTTGAGACACCATTTAAATTTTGTCCCTATCACAATGTATGGCACCAATATTTTATTTGGAAATAAAGGTGCAGTTTTTCAGTTTTGCTTATAATTTAAAAAAATGTTTGTAATATACCCCCTTCAAATGCATATTTAAAAAGTTCAGACCCTTAGGTAACTATTTATGTTTTTTTGTTTGTTTGTTTGTTTGCTTTTTTTAATTGTATTTTTTTTATTCTTCATTAAACATTTTATTTGGGTAATTTTTGATGTGGGAAATTAACAGTTAATTTTAAATGTAATAATGTGGGTTTGTTGTATTAAAAAATAAAATTTATGTAGATGTAGTTTTACTATTTGGCCACAAGGTGGCCACAGTGAGATTTTTTTTAAGCCCTAGAAGCGTACTGATCGCTTACAGGAAGCATATAGAGTACAGGAAACTTTTTTTTAATGTCAAAATGATGAGAAGCCGTCGGTTTTTCTGCCGGGGACCATGTTCCCATTCATTGATCTCCGGGATACCGGGGGGCTGCATGTGAGCGCCCGGGCAGCCCCCCACCGAAGCGCACAGCAGCAGCCACTTGGATGTGAGGATCAGGTCTAGGTGGCATAAATAGTTAAAGACTGGGTTCCACGGCTGCCCCAAGGTTAATATACTTTCAATTACTGTATTCTAATATTTAATACATTTTTTAACATTGACTCTCAAGCAACCAGAAAGCACACTAATCCAGCATCAACTGATCCTGTCATTGCTGGATAACTGAGACTCTACTGTAGTTTAGTGTTAGTGCCAGTCACTGGTGGTGGTGGGGGGATTGACCACTGAAAGAAGCACCACTTCAACAGCAGGAGATGGAGCCCGGAAGATACCTAGATTTGTAAAGGAAAGTATGATGTTTTTCTATATACCTGTATAAACATGGCTCCCCAGTGTTGGCCATATTGCATTGCCCAGTAAAAATATTTATAGGTTCACCTTAATAAAATTAAATTACAAAAAGTCTTGTGAAGCTTCGGCCTATATTTTTGGCAGTTTTATAACAGCAATGACATGTAAAGGGCAACTGTGACGCGCTAAATATGGAGGCTGCCATATTTATTTCCTTTCAAACAATACCAGTTGCCTGGTAGCCCTGCTGATCTATTTGGCTGCAGTAATGTCTAAATCACACCAGAAACAAGCATCCAGACAATCTTGTGAGATCTGACAATAATGTCAGAAACACCTGATCTGCTGCATGCTTGTTCAGAGTCTATGGCTAACCGTATTAGAGGCAGAGGATCAGCGGGATAGCCAGGCAACTGGTATTGTTTAAAAGGAAATAAATATGGCAGTCTTCATATCCCTCTCATTAAAGTTGCGCTTTAAGTTGACCTGTAGCATCTACAACACTTTAGTAAGTGGTGCACAGTCCAGTTCTTTGTACCCATTCAGTGCATCAGATGGGATCATAAATGCTCCTCAAACTACACGCAATTTGAAAACTGCATGTGCAATATATAGTGTAAACAGGCCCTAACGGATCCAAGGACAACCAAGAAACTTTTCTGATGAAGTTCTGAAAATAGAATGACCACTTCAAATAGAACCAAATACATTACAAATTCTGTGTATTTTTGCATTTTGACTTTTAAATCACACCAAAGGAAAATATTCGCACAGGTATGTGTTAAAAACATCCTATACAATAAAATGTATAGGATGTTTTAGAATGTTGCGTCATCAACTGAATGGTTGTGTGTCCCTGGCATTTTTGTACTGAGCATGTGTGCAACCAGGGCAGTTAGGACACAGGGCCGGACCTGATAGTTTGCTGTCTGTGGTTCACAGAGGTTCTCATTGCATTGTGGGAAATAACAGCTTTTTGCAGCTGCCAAGCAAGCAGCTCCCTGTGTGCATATATTTCAGACAGTGGTGGGAAACGAGCAAGTGGGACGCGTATGTGCGCGTATTGCGGGGGGTAGCGGCTGTGACCTAGCGCCCATTAATGCCCATTCCTCTCCATTAATAAGTATTAATTTCACAAGGTCTGTGGGAGTTTAGGGGTTAATCAGTACTATCACCAACAGGATACTGTATAATAGGGATACAAACCTCATAGTGAGATTCTTCTGTTGCTTTCACCTGTGAATAAAATAAAAAAAATATATATATGGCGTTACACCAAAATGAAACACAAGTTAACAAAAGTTGTGAATCACAGAGACGCCCCATAAATAGTTGGTGTGGGGTCCAGTACCAGATGTTTATTACCCCTCAAAGCCGCTAATTCAATGGGTGCCTATGGTGGCGCCCCCAAAATTATGTTGTAGTTTTTTTTTATTTATTTATTTTGTTTTGCTGTGATTATTGTTGATGTGGGAAAGTGGCTAAGTACAGGCATGGGGGAGTGGTGTGTTAAAGGTTAGGCATCAGGTATGGAGTTTGTGCGGGGGTGGCAGTGGGGTGGTTAGGGCTAGATGTCAGGAATGGTGTCTGTGCTGGAGGATATGTTCTGTATGAGAGTAGGGTTAGGTTTAGCTATAGTAACATATTGGTTAATCGATTAATACTAATATTTTACAGTCCTTCTTTAAACACTTTACACCTGTCACTAACCCTGCCCCATCCTTTGTCTATGAAACAGCAGAAAATGTGTTATGCCGATTTGGTTTCCAGTACATGGTGCCATAGAGGCCAATGTTTTAAAGGATCTGTAAGCCGCTAGCCAGAAATCAAAAGACCATCTGCGCTTTGACACCTTATAGGGTCCTTAGAAGGGTTTCAGATGGATAGGGGTGGGGATGGGGTTACCCGGTTGCATAGTAGACCACCAAGAACAATATTACAATAACCTAGATACTGTTGCCTAAACTTAAAGAACATCTGTTGCGAAAATCTTAAAATTTAAAATATATGTAAATATATACAGTTAAGAAGTATGTTTCTTCCAGAATATCTACATGTTGGGTTGATGTGGCTGTGTAATTTTTATCCTTCCTGGCGGTAACCCTGAACGTAGTTCGGGGTAAGCCGCGCAGGAGTTTTTCTCAGGCCCTGCTGGGCCGATTTGCTTAATTTTTTTTTTCTGCACGCAGCTAGCACTTTGCTAGCTGCTTCAGCACACCGATCGCCGCCACCCCCGCTCGATCGCAGATATGCATCGCGCCGCGCCTGGCCAATCAGTGCCAGGCAGCGCTGAGGGGTGGATCGGGACTCCCAATGACGTCACGCCATGGCGACGGGGGAAGCCCTCCAGGAAATCCCGTTCTTTGAACGGGATTTCCTGATCGGAGATCGCCGAAGGCAATCGAAGCGGGCGGGGGAATGCCGCTGAGCAGCGGCTATCATGTAGTGAGCCCTAGGCTTGCTACATGATTAAAAAAAAACGAAAAAAAACTGCTGCGCTGCCTCCTGGCGGAATTTATTAGACGGCCAGGAGGGTTAAAGCTTGCTATTCACCAGCGGTTCGGGATGCTTGCTTTGCTTACAGGGGCAAAAAGGGAAATTTGCATATTCCGTAGTGGAGCATTGTGGGTAATTACCGATGTTCACTTATATCTGAATTATTGCATGTTTCCTTCTGTTTTAAGAAGGCAATTTCACCTAGCATTGCTTATTAGTAGGAGGGCTTTTCGGTCTCTTTTATCCACCTATACATTCCTAGTGGCTTGGGTCACCCTGCGCTGCTTGGTTACTCTGTTCCAGAGTAAAATGAGCCATAAATGACTTCTCTCCTATGTTGCTGTCACTTACAGTAGGTAGTAGAAATCTGACAGAACCAACAGGTTTTGGACTAGCCTATCTCCTCATGGGGGGTTCACAGGGATGTCTTTATTTTCAAAATGCACTTAGTGAATGGCAGTTGCTCTGTCCAATTGCCAAAAAAGTGTACAATGAGCAGGGAGGCTGGCCAGCATCTTTGTATAAATCTTTTTCAGGGAATGTCTTTATAAAGAATAAAGGCCATGCTGAGAATCCCCTATGGAGAGATGGACTAGCCCAAAACCTGTGACTCACCTGTTATTTACTTACTGTAAATGCCAGAAACATAGGAGAGAAGTAATTTATGGCTCATTTTATTCAGGAAGAAACATACTTCTTATTTGTATGTGTTTTAAATTTTAAGATTTTCGCGACAGTTCCTCTTTAACTGATTACCGTTTAGTAATCCTAACATTAACCTATAGCTCACTACTAACCTCCCCTATGCTCCTGACCTGCCAGTAAATAATACTGGGAAGTACAGGTGAGTGCCAGTAATTAGCTGACTTCATCCTTGTCCCCATTCCACTATGCTCTTATGACAATTGTATATTAAATGACAATAAAATGTAAACATTGAAGGTTTCTTACATTCCATATATTACATTAAAAATAACACATGATTAATAAGTATATACTGTACAGTATCTCTTACCCGAAATGCTGATAAGTTTTCATAAGTTTGTGATGGGGAAACATTTATAAATGGGAGGACATTTATATTTTCATATTCTGCTTGTCTTGAAGATTCTGAAGAGAAGATACAATTTCAAAATGTGGCTATACTACTATACTATACTAAATACTATTCTGCACACTCATTTAAAGTGGGATGAAATTCAAGATTACATTTTTGCTCTAAAACATTAAACACAGTAAAAAGTACATATGAAACAGTATACGACTAGTCTAATGTCATTTGAAGGCATATTTACACTTCACTGAAGCTAACTGATAACATTGTTGGTTTCTGGACCAATTGTCAGATTGATTACAGTACACCTAAAGGCATATTTGGACAAAAAGTTAGACACTTAACCCAGTAGAAGGAACACTTTGAATAATCCAGAGCCTTCCCCATCCCACTCAAGTTTGCCATTGCAGTGTTGGGACCCTCTGAACCTATTAGACAAGGGTTTGTCTAATAGGTTTGCACGATTGCACTCCCGGAGATGTACAAGCATGGCCACACTGTGCAGGTGCAAGATAGTCTGCTGCTTGTGCATGGCTTTTTTCTCCATGCACGAGTCCCTCCATGCTACATGTTCACGAAAGGAAGCGTTACCATAAGGAAGGAGAGGGTCCTGGAAACCAGCAGTGAGCTCATAAAGGATCGGAGATGCCTCTGGATTATCCAGATGCTTCTCTCTACAAAGGTAAGTATCTAACTTTTTTTTTTTTTTAAATCCTAAGTTTGCTTTAAAGAGACTCTGTAACAAATGTTTCAGCCTTAGTTCTTCTATCCTATAAGTTCCTATGCCTGTTCTAATGTGCTCTGGCTTACTGCAGCCTTTCCTAATTGCACTGTCTCTGTAATAAATCTTATCTCCTTTCCTCTGTCGTGTCTGTCGGGCTAAGGCTTGAATGTGTGGAATGTGCAGGGCTGCTTGTGATTGGATAGAAGCGATACACACCCTCTGCAGGCCCCCTCCAGGCTCTGTATGACTCACACACTCTGCTTATGTGAGCCTATCACAAGCTGGTTAGTTTGTTTGTAAACACTGCCTAAAACTGTTAATTACAAACCAGGATTGCAGCAGAGAGTGGCAGAAACAGCACAGAGGGGCACAGGAGAAAATAAGGAATAGAATGGTATGCTTTTTAGTGTAAGAATATTAGAGTACAGATTCTCTTTAAGTGATTACTGAGCAAATAAAGGTGACAAAGTTATCTGCTTTTCCCCTGGATATAGCGTACATTTCACATCAGTCTGATAATCCAGGTAAGGCAACAGCAATGTAATCAATAAGCTTTGAAGTGAAGTAAACAGTTCATTTCACTTCTACGCCTTTTACCCTATACACTTAAAAACTGATGTGTTTTCAGTTAAAAGCTTTCAGTTAAAACATATATAATGTGAACTGGGCCATAAGGAAATATGGGCATTACCTTTCACATCAGCTGTCCATTCAGTTATGACTGACCAGGGCTGTGGCGTCAGAGTTGAGAAGTCAGAGCAATTTTGGGTACCTGGAGTCAGGGTCGGGGGTTTCATACACTGAGGAGTCGGAATGGGGTTATTTTTGTACCTACTCCACAGCCCTGTGACTGACCGCAACTAATTTAGTGTAAAAGGACCCTTAAAGTTGCCATTAAGGATACAATCCTACGGCTGATCAAACGTTTCTGATCACCCTGGACATCAATCGGAAACGATTGGTCGTGCTTAAAGGAAACCTGAAGCGAGAGTTATATGGAAGCTGCCATATTTATTTCATTTTAAGCAATACCAGTTGCCTGGCAGTCCTGCTGATCGTCTGACTCTAATACTTTTCACCATAGCCCCTGAACAAGCATGCAGCAGATCTGGTATTTCTGACAATATTGTTAGATCTGACAAGAATAGCTGCATGCTTGTTTATGGTGTAATTCAGACACTACTGCAGTCAAATAAATTAGCAGGACAGCCAGGTAACTGGTATTGCTCAAAAGGAAATAAATATGATAGCCTCGTTTGTCTCTCACTTCAGTTGTCCTTTAATAATGACTGAATTACCGCTAACCAATTTGATAAGATTATTGGAATCAAGCTTACATTCCTTTAGATTGTAACCTTGCAAGGGCAGGCCTATCTCCCCCTTTAGTGTCTTGGTATGTGTTATAGATTGTATTCATCATGTTACTTTTGTCACTGTAATTACCAATTCTGTATTTTGTATATTGGTGTACACCATTGTCTGTATTATTCTGTACCTCCTGTTTGTTTCTCCCTTTGTGCAGCGCCACAGAATATATTGGCACTTTATAAATCAACTAGTAAAAGGCCGGCCTGTTAAAAAACGAGCGCTAGGTCACAGCCACTACCCCCCGAAATGCACGCACATACGCGTCCCGCTTGCTCGTTCCCCACCACTGTCTGAAATATATGCACACAGGGAGCTGCTTGCGTGGCAGTTGGAAAAAGTTGTTATTTCCCACAATGCAATGAGAACCTCTGTGAACCACAGACAGCAAACTGTCAGATCCGGCCCCGTGTCCTAACTGCCCTGGCTGCGCACATGCTCAGCACAAAAAAGCCAGGGACACACAACCATTCAGTTGATGACGCAGGGACACTTGCATTTTATTGTATAGGATAGTAATAAAAATCGATCTGTTGGAATTTGTTAGTGGGAATTCACTGTTAATGGGCATGACAGATCCGAACGATTTCCACGGTGGTCGGAAATGATTGAGCAGCAGCGGGAGTGTATAGTTAATGGCCACAATTAGACCATAGGTTACATTTTAGCTTCTTCCCACTTTAACTGAAATCTACGGCGGGCTGGGGCGCTGCAGTTCTGACCGGGCGTAAACTCTACGTCCCATTGACTGCGCGCCCCAGCCCGTCTCCGACACTGTCGCCGCTCGGTCTCCACAGAAATGTGCTGCCCTGCCGCCTCTATGACGGCAGAGCACTGTGAGCCGGGCAGGAGCCGTTTTCATTGGCTCCTGGCCCTGTCATTCCTGTAAGCCGTTCCCATTGGCTTACATGGAGTGACAGGGTCAGGAGCCAATGGAAACGGCTCCTGCCAGGCTCACAGTGCTCTGCCGTCATAGCGATGGCAGAGAGAGCAGCCTGCAGCGGGGACAGAGCGACGTGACCAGCGGGAGCGGCGGATTTTAGCGGCGATTCGTCGGGAAACGCGGTTTACTGGACCAGCAGCCTCTGGTCCTCAAGGGGGCAGAGGGTGCTGGTCCCGAAGTGGTTAAGTAAACAATGTATAATTAGTAAATAATAGCTCTGAATTTGGGGCTGGTGAGATTAAGGTCTGTTGCACACTACATGCGATTCCAATTTTTTATACAATCTGATTTTTCATTCCGATTAAAAAAGTACTGACTGCTGCAACGCTTTTTTAATCAGAATCAAAAATTGGAACATTGAAAAAAATTGAGTTTTGCGTGTAGTGTGCAAGACAGCAAGACTGCAATGACAGCAAACTGCTAATGAACTGCCTATTTGTTATTTGGAAGTGGGATGGTACACATACCCTAAAACAACCAACAGCCATAATATAATCCTTAGTTACTTAGTACTTAAAGGTAACCTAAACTGAGAGGGATATGGATATTTCCTTTTAATAAATACCAGTTGCCTGGCAGTCCTGCTGCTCTCTTTGGCTGCAGTAGTGGCTGAATCACAGACCTAAAACAAGCATGCAGCTAATCCAGTCTGACTTCAGTCAGAGCACCTGATCTGCATGCTTGTTCAGGGGCTGTGGCTGAAAGCATTAGAGACACAGGATCAGCAGGAGAGTCAGGCAACTGGTATTATTTTAAAAGGAAAAATCCATATGCTTCTCAGTTTAGGTTCCCTTTAACAATTTTTACCGTTATAGCCATACTGGTATTTTTAGCATAATTTTACCTCTTGTGAAGTTTTCAGTGTTGGCTGTGGGATGCAGGACATTTGATGTTCTGAAAATTGAAAGTATGGTAAGTTAAATGTATAAAACTCAGGGCAAAAGTGTGTTTGTTAATCTGCCCCATTAAGCTATCATTGTATGCATAGTAATATAATCTGTTGGACTGACATAGGTGGATTTTGAAAACGTTTTTTTTTTTTTTCAAACAAAGCCGATTCTTAAAGCCAAATTTAAAGCTAACCTGAACCGTATGAGATATTATTTGCATGAGTAGCAGCAACAGATAATAATATATTTATCAATATAAAGGGTTAAATTTTAACTCTGAAGTCTGCAAAGCATCCAGGTCAGTGCGGTAGACAATTTGGTTCATTCAGTTACTAACAAAAAGAAACAATGAACATTTCAACTTTTCACCCTTTTTCATTTTCATTTTCAAATAGGTAAGCAGAACTGAGCTTAAATTAAACTGTTGAAGTAAACAATTGTGTCTTTTTTTCCTATTCCTTAAAATTATTACTTATTTATGTTTTAGAATCCCACAGTTTTATTTTCTGCTTAAACACTAAAAAAAATAGGTTCAATATTTTATTGTCTGAGTCTTTCATACAGTCTGGCAGAGTTTAAAGAGAGAATCTATGAATTATTGGCCTTTTTGTATCTATTCCCTGCACTCAGAAGCTTTTCTCTGCCTGACAAGTGTTTTATGGCTGTAATTCCTTTTCAGCGAGGTTTATACTGTAGTCCAACTAGGTTCTGACTAGAGAGGAACTGTCCCTTGCATACCTGAATGTTTAACCTTTTCAGGCAGAAAAAGAAAACAGCCTAGTCATTTGTATGCTTGGCACTGCACATACACATTTATCTCATGCCACATGTCATCTCAGGCACCTTTTCCCCAAGATTATAATTCTGACACTTTAGCTAGTTATGAACATGGCATTTTAGCATCCTATTTTACACAGTAAGGCTCATGCTTCCATATTGTATAAAGTTTTTATTGTTTCTATTACTTCGTATTCACATTAGATCATAGCTCAAAAAGACAGAACTGCAGTATTTCCAATACTGCATTGCACACATCCTTATTTAGCTCGTATGTGCATTTTACAAGGTGTACTGTTCATAGTATTACCATTCATCTAAAATATCACCTCCTAACTTTCTGAACCACAGTATGAAAATGTAGAAATTAAGATTTCCAATTGTAACGATCCCTCCTGTAGTATGTCCTGTCGGTTGCAGTGGAGCTGCAACCAAGCAGTTTTGATTTCTCTGCTTGCATTTGGTTGCTTAGTTTTGATTGCATTCACAATAAGTCTCATTGCCATCTGCAATTACTCTGCAGTTAAGAGAATCTCAGGATGTTGTTATGAATCCACCTATATCTTGCTGCAGTTGAACTGCAGCCAGACAGCTATGGATTTCTTACATGCATGTTGTTGCATAATTTGGCATGCATTTGTAATGAAAGTCCTTTCCATTCACAGTCAGCTTGCAGCCTTCAATCAGTCTAACACAGGATTGAGTGATTACGATTTAGCTGTGTGGGAATTTGCATGTCTGCTCTCATTGGCTGATGTCCATAGAAAAGCCTGCTCCTCCTCTCACACCTTGCCCATCATAGCTTTCAGCTTAGCCTTAGTTGACTGCTGGGTTCCTTGTATGAAGTTAGAAATTGTATTGCATTTCCTTGCTTAGCATGCTGGGATGGTCATTGCACCCGCAGGGGTACAGTAAAGTCTTTCTATCCTTATAGCTTGGAGACTGCATTCATCACATTGGTGACTGGTAGTATTCCTGCTAGTTCTGTTCCTGTGGACGTAGCTATAGCAGCGGTTGCTCTTATTTGCGTTCCTTCCTGTTTGTCTTGTATGAACTTGTGTGGATGTTTGCTATTGCTGGGGCAGCAATTAGATTGGCATACAATCCTTCTGTCTGTCTGTCCCTGCTGGTCTTGACCCTGTGGACTATCCCGCTGATACGTGAATAGGGCTAGCATAACAAGTGCAATTCAGATTACTAGTGAGAAACAGCGTAGTCAGAGACAGGTTGGCAGAGGTCATTCACGTGAGCAGATGGCTATGGTTCAGAAGGGCTAGGCAAAATCGTAGTCAGAAATCAGGCAGAGTCATACACATAAATCAGACGTCAGTCATATTGGAAGGATCAAACAGGAGAAAAGTCAGGGGCAGGCCAAGTTGTTAGTGTTGGGCGAACATCTAGATGTTCGGGTTCGGGCCGAACAGGCCGAACATGGCCGCGATGTTCGGGTGTTCGACCCGAACTCCGAACATAATGGAAGTCAATGGGGACCCGAACTTTTGTGGTTTATAAAGCCTCCTTACATGCTACATACCCCAAATTTACAGGGTATGTGCACCTTGGGAGTGGGTACAAGAGGAAAAAAAATTAGCAAAAAGAGCTTATAGTTTTTGAGAAAATCGATTTTAAAGTTTCAAAGGGAAAACTGTCTTTTAAATGCGGGAAATGTCTGTTTTCTTTGCACAGGTAACATGTTTTTTGTCGGCATGCAGTCATAAATGTAATACATATAAGAGGTTCCAGGAAAAGGGACCGGTAACGCTAACCCAGCAGCAGCACACGTGATGGAACAGGAGGAGGCGCAGGAGGAGAAGGCCACGCTTTGTGAGACACAACAACCCAGGCCTTGCATGAGGGCAAGAAGCGTGCGGATAGCATGCTTTGTACCGCCATGCAGTCATAAATGTAATAAAGATAAGTGGTTCAATAAACAGGGACCACGCGGCAACGCTAACCCAGCAGCAGCAGACGTGATGGAACAGGAGCAGGCGCAGGAGGAGAAGGCCACGGTTTTTGAGACACAACAACCTAGGCCTTGCATGAGGACAAAAAGCGTGCGGATATAGCAGCAATGCTTTTTGCCGCCATGCAGTCATAAATGTAATACAGATGAGAGGTTCAATAAACAGGGACCGGAAATGCTACACCATCCCAGATGTTCATTGGTCATGTTACTTGGTTGGGGTCCTGGAGTGTTGCGTAGTCATTTCCAATCCAGGATTGATTCATTTTAATTTGAGTCAGACGGTCTGCATTTTCTGTGGAGAGGCGGATACGCCGATCTGTGATGATGCCTCCGGCAGCACTGAAACAACGTTCCGACATAACGCTGGCTGCCGGGCAAGCCAGCACCTCTATTGCGTACATTGCCAGTTCGTGCCAGGTGTCTAGCTTCGATACCCAATAGTTGAAGGGTGCAGATGGATTGTTCGACACAGCTACGTCATCTGACATGTAGTCCTTGACCATCTTCTCCAGGCGATCGGTGTTGGAGGTGGATCTGCACGCTTGCTGTTCAGTGGGCTGCTGCTGCATGGGTGTCAGAAAATTTTCCCACTCCAAGGACACTGCCGATACCGTTCCCTTTTGGGCACTAGCTGCGGCTTGCGTTGTTTGCTGCCCTCCTGGTCGTCCTGGGTTTGCGGAAGTCAGTCTGTCTGCGTACAACTGGCTAGAGGAGGGGGAGGATGTCAATCTCCTCTCTAAAGTCTCCACAAGGGCCTGCTGGTATTCTTCCATTTTGACCTGTCTGACTCTTTCTTCAAGCAGTTTTGGAACATTGTGTTTGTACCGTGGATCCAGAAGGGTATAAACCCAGTAATTGGTGTTGTCCAGAATGCGCACAATGCGTGGGTCACGTTCAATGCAGTCTAGCATGAATTGAGCCATGTGTGCCAGAGTCCTACCAGAATCCTCATCATCCTCTTGTGAGCGTTGTGATAGTTGTTGTGATGCATCATAATCGTCACCTTCCTCCTGGTCTGCTTCTGCTGACCATTCGCGTTGAATTGTGGAAGTCCAACGTGCACCGCTCTGGCCCTCGTCAGTGGTGGCATGAAATTCCTGCTCCAACTCCAGCTGTTCCTCCTCCTCTTCTTCGTCATAGCTGCTGGGGCCAGCGTTCCCTGAGGCGGATGGCCTGATGTTGGTACCATCACGCTGATCATTTTCTCCTTCAGATTCCCCCAGTTGCATCATGACAGCTGTTTCCTTGATTTTCAACATTGACCTCTTCAGTAAACACAGCAGTGGTATGGTAATGCTGACTGAAGAGTTGTCACTGCTCACAAGCAACGTGGATTGCTCAAAATTTTGGAGGACTTGGCAGAGGTCCAACATGTTGGCCCAATCGGATCCACAGAAGCTTGGCAGCTGTCCGGATGCGCCTCGGTACTGCGCCGTCATGTACTGGACCACTGCACTCTTCTGCTCACAAAAGCGTGCTAGCATGTGCAGCGTAGAATTCCAGCGCGTAGGGACATCACACAGCAAGCGATGGTGGGGGAGATTGAAGCGCTCCTGCATCTTGGCGAGTGCCCCCGAAGCAGTACTGGAATTTCTACAATGTTTGGCCACTCGACGCACCTTCAACAGAAGATCGGCCACGCCTGGGTATGTCCTCAGGAACCGCTGAACTACTAGGTTCATCACGTGCGCCAGGCAAGGGATGTGTGTCAGCTTAGCCAACCTTAAAGCGCGAATGAGATTACTCCCATTATCACACACAACCATACCCGGTTTCAAGTCCAGCGGTGCCAGCCACAAATCCGTCTGTTCCTTTATTCCCTTCCAAATTTCCTCCCCTGTGTGCTGCTTATCCCCAAGGCAGATCAGCTTCAGCAACGCTTGCTGACGCATGCCAATAGCTGTGCTGCACTGCTTCCACGATCCTACTGCTGCTGGGTTAGCGTTTCCGGATGAGGTACAGCTTTGAGATGCGTTGGAGGAGAAGGAGTCAGAGAGGTAGGTGCTGCTGTTGTTATCCAGTGGGAGGGACGGCGGTGCAGCTGTTTGCGGCGTGGGCAACACCCGCGCCGTAGCAGGTGAGGAATCGCTGCCAGGCTCCACAAGGTTCACCCAGTGCGCGGTAAGGGAGATGTATCGACCCTGGCCGAACGCACTCGTCCAAGTGTCAGTGGTGAGGTGAACCTTGCAGGCAACGGCATTCTTCAAGCTTCGGGTTATTTTGCTGACCACGTGCTCTTGCAACTCAGGCACTGCAGAGCGCGCAAAGTGGTAGCGGCTGGGAACCACGTAACGTGGGATGGCCACTGACATCATGCCCTTGAAGCTGTTTGTCTCCACCACTCGATATGGCAGCATTTCGCAGGCCAGAAGCTTGGCTATGCTGGCTGTTACTGCCACGGCCCGGGGGTCATTTGCTGGCAATTTCCTCTTGCGCTCAAACATCTCCGACACAGACAACTGAACCGTAGCGCTGCACACGGAAGGGCTGTTGGTTATTGTGTTTGATGAACACTGGGAGACCTCGGAAAGTGACAGTGTCAGCGTCGTCTGATGTTTGTGAATGTTGTGAACCACGCAATGGCTGGGCTACTGCTGCTGCTGAGGCGGGTCTGGTGGTGAGTCTGGTGAACCCAAGGGAGGCAGTGTTGCTGGTACCCTGTCCTGCCGCGTTTGCCCACAGAGTGGGATGTTTGGATAGCATGTGGCGGCTCATGCTGGTGGTGGAGAGGTTGTTAATACTTTTCCCCCTGCTCAGGCGAGTCTTGCACACCTTGCAAATCGCCATGGTAACATCCTCAGTGCAGTCTTCAAAGAAAGCCCAGACTTTGGAGCACCTGCCTCCTTGCTGGCGATTTCTGTTTCCTCCTCTTTTGCCTCTCACTCTAACTTCCACGCTTGTGGTGCCTGAAATTGCGCGCCGCCTACCTTGTGGCACAAGGCGAACTCGTGCAGCAGTGGGTTCTTCAACAGACTCATCTGTGCTGCTGCTACGACGGCGATGTTCTCGTTCACAAATAAAATCTGGGTCTCTGTCCACATTGTCCATACCCTCCTCTTCCATCTCCTCAAACTCGTCATATGTCATTGTGGGGGGCCGCCGCCGTGGAGTAGAGCTCCCCAGAACAACCTCTGCGCAGCTCACTCCAACGTCATCTTCCAGATCTTGTCGGCCGACCTCCTGCAATTGCAACCCCTCCTGCCCAACTTGCTCTGGGATTTGGGTTTCCGAGTCCTCCTCGGACTCGCCTTGTATTTCAGTGCGCGGTGCATTTCCCACAGTTAATGGTTGTGAATCCGGGCACAACATTTCTGGCTGTTCCTCCATTGACCTTTCATAGGTGGAAGTTTGTTGGGCTGGGAATAGCTCCTGCGAATACCCCATTGTGTCCTGAGGTAATTCATAGGACTGGTTATCTGGCAGTTGTGTGCGTGGTGTCGCTGCCGGTTGTGTCAGCTTTGTGCCCACTGGCTCCTTGTAACTGGCTGAGGACTCGGACCTCGTGCGTGATGTGCTGGTGCTGCTTAACCCACTGCTGGACGCTTGAGAGGTCATCCAAGTAATTATCTGGTCCTGTTCTTTTGGATTTGTGAGGGTTGTTGTCCTGGACAACATGGGCGGTATTGAGTGGGTTTTCTTGGGTGCTCCCCTGTGGCCTGTACGTGAACCGTCAGGGGAAACACCTCTTCCCTTGCCCCTTCCTCTTTCACCGGATTTCTTCCTCATTTCACTTATCCTTACAGTACACGCTGACTGGCAGCAGTACAGTGGCAGTACAGAAATGCTATACAGTACCACTATTCCCAGCAGCGACACAGAGCACAATGCTATACAGTGGCGGGTGAGCGGTGTACTACTGTTCCCAGGCCCAGCAGACACAGAGTGGCAGTACACACAATGCTATATAGTCTGGCTAAGCCGTGTACTCAGAGTGTCAGAAAACACAATGCTATATATAGCGTGGCTGAGCGAGGTGCACAGTGGCAGTACACACAATGCTATATTAGTCAGGCTAAGCCGTGTACACAGAGTGTCAGTAAACAATGGTATATAGTCTGGCTGAGCGGTGTACACAGAGTGTCAGTAAACAACGGTATATAGTCTGGCTGAGCGGTGTACACAGAGTGGCAGTAAACACAATGCTATATATAGCGTGGCTGAGCGAGGTGCACAGTGGCAGTACACACAATGCTATATAGTCAGGCTAAGCCGTGTACACAGAGTGTCAGAAAACACAATGCTATATATAGCGTGGCTGAGCGAGGTGCACAGTGGCAGTACACACAATGCTTTATAGTCAGGCTGAGCCGTGTACACAGAGTGTCAGTAAACAATGGTATATAGTCTGGCTGAGCGGTGTACACAGAGTGTCAGTAAACAACGGTATATAGTCTGGCTGAGCGGTGTACACAGAGTGGCAGTAAACACAA
Organism: Hyperolius riggenbachi; assembly: GCF_040937935.1. Lineage (NCBI taxonomy): Eukaryota > Metazoa > Chordata > Amphibia > Anura > Hyperoliidae > Hyperolius > Hyperolius riggenbachi. Next base: position 329,514,567 of record NC_090651.1, on the reverse strand, counting down.
TGCTATATATAGCGTGGCTGAGCGAGGTGCACAGTGGCAGTACACACAATGCTATAGAGCCAGGCTAAGCCGTGTACACAGAGTGTCAGAAAACACAATGCTATATATATAGCGTGGCTGAGCGAGGTGCACAGTGGCAGTACACACAATGCTATATATAGCGTGGCTGAGCGAGGTGCACAGTGGCAGTCCACACAATGCTATATATAGCGTGGCTGAGCGAGGTGCACAGTGGCAGTACACACAATGCTATATATAGCGTGGCTGAGCGAGGTGCACAGTGGCAGTACACACAATGCTATATTAGTCAGGCTAAGCCGTGTACACAGAGTGTCAGAAAACACAATGCTATATATATAGCGTGGCTGAGCGAGGTGCACAGTGGCGTTTGCCCACAGAGTGGGATGTTTGGATAGCATGTGGCGGCTCATGCTGGTGGTGGAGAGGTTGTTAATACTTTTCCCCCTGCTCAGGCGAGTCTTGCACACCTTGCAAATCGCCATGGTAACATCCTCAGTGCAGTCTTCAAAGAAAGCCCAGACTTTGGAGCACCTGCCTCCTTGCTGGCGATTTCTGTTTCCTCCTCTTTTGCCTCTCACTCTAACTTCCACGCTTGTGGTGCCTGAAATTGCGCGCCGCCTACCTTGTGGCACAAGGCGAACTCGTGCAGCAGTGGGTTCTTCAACAGACTCATCTGTGCTGCTGCTACGACGGCGATGTTCTCGTTCACAAATAAAATCTGGGTCTCTGTCCACATTGTCCATACCCTCCTCTTCCATCTCCTCAAACTCGTCATATGTCATTGTGGGGGGCCGCCGCCGTGGAGTAGAGCTCCCCAGAACAACCTCTGCGCAGCTCACTCCAACGTCGTCTTCCAGATCTTGTCGGCCGACCTCCTGCAATTGCAACCCCTCCTGCCCAACTTGCTCTGGGATTTGGGTTTCCGAGTCCTCCTCGGACTCGCCTTGTATTTCAGTGCGCGGTGCATTTCCCACAGTTAATGGTTGTGAATCCGGGCACAACATTTCTGGCTGTTCCTCCATTGACCTTTCATAGGTGGAAGTTTGTTGGGCTGGGAATAGCTCCTGCGAATACCCCATTGTGTCCTGAGGTAATTCATAGGACTGGTTATCTGGCAGTTGTGTCACAGAGTGACACAGTATCAGATGCCGTGGGACCCCCCACAGGAAGGTAAGATTGTTACATGGGCATAACTATAGCTGCGGTTGCTATTGGTTACACTCCTACTTGTTTGTCTTGTCCGTGCCCGCATGGATGCTTGCTATCGCTGGGACAGCGATTAGATTGGCAAGCATTCCTTCTGTCTGTCTGTTCCTGCTGGTCTTGTCCCTGTGGACGTAACTATAGCTGTGGTTGCTATTAGTTACTCTCCTACTTGTTTGTCTTGTCCGTGCCTGCATGGATGCTTGCTAAAGCTGGGGCAGTGATAAGATTGGCAATAATTCCTTCTGTCTGTATGTTGTCTGTCCTTGTTACTCAGTGTGGTATACATCAGATGCTCAGTGCTGCAGTCGCACTGAGCAACCATTGTGTCTTGTTTATTGTGGCAGTTATCAGAAGCTCAGAGCTGCGGTCGCTCTGAGCAATCTTGCTCCCTTGTTCATAGCATTCGTTCTGTCTGTCTGTTGTCTGTCCTTGTTACTCAGTGTGGTGGACATCAGATGCTGAGTGCTGCGGTCGCACTGATCAACCATTGTGTCTTGTTTATTGTGGTGGTTATCAGAAGCTCAGAGCTGCGGTCGCTCTGAGCAATCTTGCTCCCTTGTTCATAGCATTTGTTCTGTCTGTCTGTTGTCTGTCCTTGTTACTCAGTGTGGTGGACATCAGATGCTGAGTGCTGCGGTCGCACTGATCAACCATTGTGTCTTGTTTATTGTGGTGGTTATCGGAAGCTCAGAGCTGCGGTCACTCTGAGCAATCTTACTTCCTTGTTCATAGCTCCTGGGGTGATCTGTTTAATCTCCTCCACAAGAGCAATCTCGCTCTATCACCTAATAACACCCAGCTGCATAGTCTTGCTTGCTCTGGTGGTACTCTGGTTTTCCCAGCCTTAGCTGCTATACCTTGCACGTTAAGACCTGGGGGAAACCGAAGTCTGGAGACATATTCAGTGTCCTGTTCAAGCGGGGGCTTGTCTATAGGTGAAGACCATGGGCTGAGCTCAGAGCTATGGCACTAGATTGGGGTGTAGCGGCTGAAGGAAAACAATAGATCTGCCAGGCATTACACCAATATGCAGGATAAGCTCAGTGCTACAATCACTCCGCTGAATCCAAAATGCTACATATCATCATTAATGACGTATTATATTGATATAATCAAATGCAGTACTACTTACTTCTTGGGTTGCTTGCGTATGACAAAAAGGTATAGTAAAGCAGCAAAAAGAGCCAATAGTAACACAGCTACAATCACAATCACAATGACTATTGGTATCGTGTTGGCAGCTCCTTTGCCTTCGGAAGATATTTCTGATAAAAGAAAAAATTCCAACTGTCAGAGAAACACATTTCATTCTCTTTGATTTAAAAAATGTATCATTTGGCAAATATTTTTTGTATACCCAGACGGTGGAATTCCACCATCCAAGTTGCTTTCTTTGTATAGACCTAATTTTGCATGGGCGTGTTATAGATGATCTATTCTCCTCGTAGCAATAGAGTATTATATTGTGTAAACTATCGGTAAAAGCAAGACGTTATGAATCAGAGTGATACCATTTATTGGCTAACTTAAAGAGACTCTGTAACATCAAAAACATCCCCTGGGGGGTACTCACCTCGGGTGGGGGAAGCCTCCGGATCCTAATGAGGCTTCCCACGCCGTCCTCTGTCCCACGGGGGTCTCGCTGCAGCCCTCCGAACAGCCGGCGACTGTGCCGACTGTCAGTTCAATATTTACCTTTGCTGGCTCCAGCGGGGGCGCTGTGGCTGCTTTTGGCTCCGAAGTAGACGGAAATACCCGATCTCAGTCGGGTCCACTCTACTGCGCAGGCGCCAGAACTTGTGCCTGCGCAGTAGAGCAGACCCGACGGCGATCGGGTATTTCCGCCTACTTCGGAGCCGACAGCCGTCAGAGCGCCTGCGCAGGAGCCGGGAAGGTAAATATTGAGGTCATCTTGCACGGAGGGCTGCAGCGTGACCCCTGAGGGACGGAGGACGGCGTGGGAAGCCTCATTAGGATCCGGAGGCTTCCCCCACCCGAGGTGAGTACCCCCCAGGGGACGTTTTGACGTTACAGATTCTCTTTAAAGAAAACCTGAACTGAAAATTAAAAGTCAAAATAAACATACACAAGCCATACTTACCTCCCATGTAGTATACTCCTCAATCTCTTTCTCCTTTCCTGCGCCCACTGTGATCAATGGAATTTTCTGTCCTCCATTTTGAAAATGGCCATTACCCCATAACAGATTCCTGGTCAGGACACTGTTAAACTGTAATATCGCCCACTTGAGCCATAGGGTAACATGGACATTACCTGGCACGTCAGTTGTCCTCTCAGCTATAACTGACATCAACTGATATATAACGGACAACAACTGATATATTTCAGTTCTGACAAAATATTGTCAGAACTGGAAGGGATCATTGTCAGAAGAAAATGGTGAGCTTCTGAGAGGAACTGATGGCAAGGCAAGTTAGGCAACTATGTCATGTTCATTTGAAGTTACCTCATGTGTTTATTTTAAGTAATTTTACTCAGTTCAGGTTCCCTTTAAAAAGAAAAAGAGTAATCTTTCTCCAATCAGCCTTCTTCAGACTCAACAGCAAACAACAACAAATAACATTTGTAAAGCGCTTTTCTCCCGTAGGACTCAAAGCGCGTAAGCATGGCTCCGACCAATAATTGGTTGATTGGTAAGTCGTGGTACAAAGGAAGAATTCTAGAAGTCTGGAAATGCCAGGCTAAACAGGTAGCTTTTCAGTCTTGATTTGAATAACTTGAGGGATGGAGCTGCCTTTACTGAGTGTGGTAGTGAGTTCCAAAGAATAGGGGCAGCATGACAGAAAGCTCTGTCTCCAAAGGTTTGGAGGTGAGCTCATAAGTTAACTTACAAGCAGAATGGATACAATATTTGTCTAGGCAGAAAAGAAAAATTAAATACGACCAACTTTGTAGCAGTATAAGAAATTACTATCCTTGTTCAAACTTCTATCTACAGTTTTGAATCAATGTATACATTTTGTTTCTGCTATTAGTCTTTCTTTCTGTGTTTTAAAGCCATCCTTTAAAGTAAACCAGAAATCATTAAAGTGGACCTGAACTCTTGCACAGGTTAGAAGGAAAACATAGAGGAATGCACCCTGAATGTATTTAGAGAGTTTAGCCTGTGTAATTCCCCTCATTTGTGTCTAATCACAAGCTGTAATTTAATCCCCTCCCCCCCCCCCCCCCGTGTCACATGACTGCCTATGGCAGATAAGCAGATAAGGTACAGTAGCAGCAGACTGCAAGCTCAACCACAAAAAAATCTTTGTTACCAGGGAGTCAACCAGCATACACCCGGATCCACCAAGGGTGTGGGACAGTAATACAGTAAAGAAAAGATAGCTGGGTCTCCACCTGGATTTAATAAGCAAACAGCTTAAGTATTTATTTCCACCATAGCAATGAGACACAATGTTTCGGCCTGGCGGCCTTTATAACACTTGATAAAGGCCGCCAGGCCGAAACGTTGTGTCTCATTGTTATGGTGGAAATAAATACTTAAAGAGGAACTGTAACGACAAAACGGCCCCTGGGGGGTACTCACCTCAGGTGGGGGAAGCCTCAGGATCCTAATGAGGCTTCCCACGCCGTCCTGCGTCCCTCGGGGGTCTCGCTGTAGCCCTCCGAACAGCCGTGACGCAATATTTACCTTCCTGGCTCCTGCGCAGGCACTCTGATGGCTGTCGGCGCCGAAGTAGGCGGAAATACCCGATCACCGTCGGGTCTGATCTACTGCGCAGGCGCAAGTTTCCGGCGCCTGCGCAGTAGAGCGGACCCGACGGAGATCGGGTATTTCTGTCTATTTCCGTGCCGAAAGTCGCCACAGCGCCCCCGCTGGATCCAGCAAAGGTAAATATTGAAGCTACAGTCGGCTCTGTCGCCGGCTGTTCGGAGGGCTGCAGCGAGACCCCCGTGGGACAGAGGACGGCGTGGGAAGCCTCATTAGGATCCGGAGGCTTCTCCCACCCGAGGTGAGTACCCCCCCGGGGAGGTTTTTGTTGTTACAGAGTCTCTTTAAGCTATTTACACAAATCCAGGTGGAGACCCAGATAAGCAGATAAGCCCATTTGAAAGTGCAAACAATATGTTTGCTTCCATGAATCAGGAAGTAGAAACTGTGCAGATTTATTTTAGGATTTGTATCGGCTGTAACAAAGAAATGTTTTTTGTTTAAGTGTTATTATGCTGTTGGGTATCTTTTAGAGCAGAAAGGAGTTCTGAGTTCAGGTCCACTCTAAATGCAAAGAAACAATACGTACCTGGGGGTTCCTCCGGCCCCATAAACACTTGTGAGGCCTCCGCCGTCCTCCCACGGTCTGCCGTTCAGCCGCGTTCAGCCCTGGTAATTGCTTCAGTTGTGTTAGTTTGGGTCTTCTGCGCATGCGCAGGAGGTCTGTATACGCGCAGAAGACCCAGACTGGACTCAACTGAGCCAGGTACTGTAGCTGATTGCTGCTGATCGGCAGACCACGGGAGGATGGTGAGGGACTCACACGTGATCATTGGGGTGGTGGAAGCCCCGGGTATGTATCAAATATTTGTATTTAATGATCTCTGGTACACGCTAAAGCAGTAAGTTAACTTCTAAACCCTCTGTGCCAGCCTAAGCCTCAGCTATGTGAGGACTGAGGAAACAAAGGGCCTTATCTATTTGTCACAAACTAGCTAACATCTTGTAAGGACTCCCTTTGGATGTTCTGTTGTAATTAAGGCATCTTAATGACATTTATGTATGTTTGCAAAACAATGTATGCATCTCCTTTTGAAGTCAAATGTATATAAGCTGTGTTTTCTAACATCTTCTCATCATAAGGTATTAATTGAGTCTGAAGAAGGCTTATCAGCCAATAACGTACTTGCCAATAAATCCTGATTAAAATCTTCTTGCTATTCTCCTAGGGGAATAACTACTGCAGAAGACTTCAGGGAGAGGCATGTTGTAAATATGATCAAGTCTTTGTAGTTATCTATAGTTCTAAGCTATGCCAGCCTGCATAAGTGAGAAGGGGTTAAATCATAAAAGTGTGTGTGTGGGTGTTTGATCATGCCAATTTTTTTTTAGTTTAATTGCAAAAAAGAATGTAGCTCCCCCAAGCTTTCTTTGACCCCTTTTCACCTGTGCTGGCTGGTATAACCAGAATGGCTGAGTCAACCTGTGTGGTGCCCCGCCATGCTAAGTTATACTGTAATCCTCTAAAAGAGGGTAATATACTGTGTAGTATACTGTGTTAAAGAGAACCCGAGGTGGGTTTGAAGAATATTATCTGCATACAGAGGCTGGATCTGCCTATACAGCCCAGCCTCTGTTGCTATCCCAAACCCCCCTAAGGTCCCCCTGCACTCTGCAATCCCTCATAAATCACAGCCATGCTGCTGACAAACAGCTTGTCAGAGCTGGCTGTGTTTATCTCTATAGTGTCAGTCTGCTGCTCTCCCCGCCTCCTGCAGAACTCCAGTCCCCGCCTGCATCCCTTCCCTCCCTGCTGATTGGAGGGAAGGGACAGGGGCAGGGACCGGAGCTATGCAGGAGGCGGGGGAGCAGCTGAGACTGACACTACAGATGTAAACACAGCCTCACAGCACGGCTGTGATTTATGAGGGATTGCAGAGTGCAGGGGGACCTTAGTGGGGTTTGGGATAGCAACAGAGGCTGGGCTATATAGGCAGTTCCAGCCTCTGTATGCAGATAACATTCTTTAGACACACCTTGGGTTCTCTTTAATGCATTTCTATGTGTGAAGTAAACTTAGCATCTAAGGCTAAAATTCCCCTTAGAGATTAGCATGGTGAAACTAAAACGGTGCATGGAGAGAGAAGCCTAAGCACTCAGATGGTAGCATAGACTGGGCGACCATGTATACAAAGCAGCGGAATCTTCTGGAAGCTCCGCGCGGCCAGTCAGAGAGCACAGCGCAGGCTCAGAGGGGCAGAGCGCACGAGACACAGCCAGAGAGAACTGTTTTTAGCCAGTGTCCCTCAGCGCGCTAGAGGAGTCAGGAGGCGGCGGTGAGAGGGAGAGGAGGCTGGTGAGAGAACGTCCACAGCAGTCACCTCATGAGGAAAAGAGGGGACCTGGCGGCAACCCAGAGACCACCAGCAGAGAGAGAAGGGCAGCGGTAACAGAGCCAGACAGTTACCAGTGGCCAAGTGCAGTGCTTGCAGGCAAGATCCGAGCTAGCGTGGAAAGAGGGAGACCCTGACAGGCCAGATGAGTATAGGCCTTGCGCCAGCTACAAGCCACAGTGTGTGTGTTTAGAAAAGGGCCAGAGTTCAGTGAAGGTTTGCTGAGTATAGAGACAGTTAACCCCAGTTACTGAAGAGGCATATTCTGATGAAAGTGGTGAAACTAAAAACTGCCTGTTTGATAAAGCCTTAAAGAGGCAGTGACATTGTGATGATAATCAGTTTATTGATGCAAGTTAGTGCTGACCAGCCAAAAGAATAGAAACTGCAACCAAGTATATTAAGTGTGAGTGCCTTTCTATCATCAGAAAAGTGATCAGCCTCCATTAAGCCCCTCCTCAAAACTGACACAGTTAGCCATTCGCAGTAATCCTGATTCAAAGACATTGTTCCTGTCAATCTGCTTCAAGTCATCAGTTCATCAGTTGATGTGTTCTGCAGTGTTTGCTAAAAGCCTGAAATAAGAAGTGAACCAAAGTGTGATTTATGTATTAACTTAGTGCATGGCCTGAGAGAGAGAAAGATAACAAAAGCTGTGGAGATAAAGAGAACCTGTCAGTGAGAGATAACTGAGTCTGTTAACCTGTTAGCATTAAAGAGGAGAAGTGTAGGAGGAGTTTCACTGCATCTTGTGTTACTAAAGTGAACTACAGTGAAAAGCGGAGTGACATTTGAGAGAGATATAGAGTTAACAAAGTTGGATTTACAAGTTTTGCAACGTAACAAAAGAGCTTATTCAGCCTAAAGTTCAAATAGCATAAGAAAAGAGTTATATTGAAGGGGTGAGATATTGATGGTATAGCTAGGTGCATTGGTCAATTTTGTGATTTTTTTTTGTTTATTTTTATTACTCTAACCCCTTTTTGATTGTTTGATTCTTTCTTTATTTTGTTTATTATTTTGGGAAGCCCTATCCAAACAAGTGGTGCTCAAGAGTATAGTGAGTTGAGAGATACAGTATAAAGAGCAAAAGTCTGAGAGATCTTCTGAGTAAAGTGAACATTCTTTTGGATGCCATATTGCCAACCAACGAACTGTGGAAACTGTTCAGTACCATATTGAAGAGAGTCACAAGTTCCCTAAGGTTTTGCTGAGCAATATAGCTTGGACTTGGCTGCAAGGGACTGAGACTGTATAGGAACTGAATTGCTCAGTAGACCTGTCCCTGCCCAAGCCCCTATACCTCAGTAATGGTACTGTGATTTAAAGGTGTTGTATTGTAAAGTGGTTGATGATTGTACAAGAAGACCTGTTGTAGCTCAAATCTATCTTAAAGTTTTTGTGTAACTTAAAGGAATACTATCAATACCCAAGTGTTATAAAATGACAATGTACAAATAATGTCTAAGTAGCTGTGTAAACATTTTCCTATTTTTCATGTTAAATATCAGAGGCAAAAGCTTTAATTAACTGTGTGTAGGGTTTAGCTCTATTGGGACAAATCATTCCCAAAGGGGTGTCTGTTTCAATGCACTCCCTTATTTCCAGTGTTGATTTTTGCATATCAGACTACAGAGTATTTTCCCTGAAAGCCAACAAAAATCTATGAAAAGCTGAGGTGTCACAGACAATTACACTGTTTAAAACAAGTTACATTTTCTCTGCTCTCTTGCAGGCTTCTCAGAAACATGCAGCTTCTTCTGAGAGCTCTCTGACACACAGTTACACAGAGTTAACTACACTGTGAGGGAAACTCCCCTCCCCTCATTAACTCTCCTGTCAGAAATGAGCAGACAGTGCCTTCAGTTCAGTGTGAAAGGAATTTGTTACAGATAAAAAAAGAGATAAGTAAATTTAATGTATGCATCATTATTTACCAGCACTTCAGCAACTCTCTCAAACTCAGGTTAAAAAATACATTAATCAATAGTATCCCTTTAACCTTTTTATTCTGCAGCTTTTACCGGTGCACCAGCTGTGAAGAGAAAAATATTGTATTATTTTGACCTGTGATGTGCAAGGGAAGTGTATTTTGTTGTTGAAGTGTTACTGGTTGAGAGAAGTTACCAGTGACTACTGTTAGGTCACAAATAAATCCTTGATAATTGCATATGAGTTAGTGTGGATTCCTCTCAGCCGGGGCCGAGTGCTAGCGGATAAATCGGGTTACAATACCAGGCCAGCCCACATGGTACATAATATGGATGGACCTTGTAAGAGGGGTGACAAATATCACTGCTCTACATAGTGCCTGCTGCAGTTTCCCATTGGACCACAATGGACCAATGGTGAGCTCAACCAAGATGGCAGAAAAACATAAGGCCTCATGGACATTAGCAAACACAGATGGCTGTGCGTTCGGAATGGAACACAATGCATGTGATCACATGCTATCTGTGTTGCTGTCCATTGCATTGCTGATCCCAATCATTACAATGAATGATTCAGCGCTGAGTTTTGTAAAAAATGCATGTACCAGTTCAGCATCGCAATGCACTGCTGCGCAGAACAATAATGAGGACGTCAGACAGTGCAGTCTATGATGTTCATGCATGTTCATGTACATAGCACACTATACAGATTGCTGAAATGTGCACCACAATGTGTATAGTGTGAATTAGGCCTTAAACAGCAAAAGCCAGGAATGTATTAAAAAAGGCAAGCAAACAGAAATACCCTGCTCATGGCCAAAGTCCCCACTCCCTTATTTCAAAATTCGACTAGCTGTTGCTTGAAGCAAAAAAGTACTAATACATTGATGATGACCAGACTCTAAAATTGCAATCATGTGACTGTACATTCTCTCTTCTTCTAAAAGCTATTTTAAAGAGACAGACCATAATTGTTATATAACCATTACTAGTGAACATCACCCAAATTGGGTAAGAGGGGTCCCTAAGGGTCAAATGGTAAGGATGAGGCGTATATAAATTTGGCCATGGGGGAGGAGCTAAATACATTTTTAAGCAGTCACTGGATCGGCAAACTCTATCCCCTGAATGAGTCATAGTACATGACGAAACTAGTAGGGAGGAGTCTTGCCGACACAGTGGATACTCGCCGGAACGGAAGATAGAAGGAACAGCAGTGCAGCCGGTAATAGCTTGTGGCGGGGAGGACATAACGCGGCGGTCAGCCCGGGAGACCGCGCGGGATGGAACCCGCTTCCAAACTTTCCAAAAGCTGTTAAATACTGCATCTAACACGTGAGTGCAACTTTTAAATAAAGATTTTAATGTTTTAAAACTATATTGCGCAATGAGAGGCTTTTTGCTTCATACCCTAAGGCCATAAGAACAAGTGCTTTATGAGCCGTGAACTCGGAATATCATTTACCTGCCTGACTGTGGTTTAAGAAGTGTCGTGGAAGGCGAGGGGAGCCTATGTAATGCCCCAAAGGTGCTTTTGCTACTGTTATCGTAGCATATTGAATAGGTGAGTCGCACTCTTGAAGGGTGATTATTCTTGGTGGAGGAATACTATTAAGGAAGCGCTGCTGACAATCACCTTGTCCAAGTTCAATGGCATACAGTACCTATAATTAAACCTCTGGGAGATTTGGGCGCAGGGTAAAGCCGAAAAATGGTTCACCTTGCTCCTGCTTCCCGGTGGCGTTAATTAATATTCCCCCTAAAGGTCGCTGTGGATTTCGGACGCCAGCTATTGCCACCAGTTTTTAATAAATAATTTGGGCGCTGTCTATTGAGGTGCCCAAATTACTGTCTGAGCGCCGATATAGCTGTAATTCCTATTACGGCCTATGGTGGTGCCGGCTCCACCAAAGTTTCCACCGCTGTTCTTACAGTGCTCCAGTTCAGGGGGGCCCCAGGTTACTTTTGCCCCAGGGCCCCACTGTAGCTAGAACCGGCCCTGATTAGAACATCCTTTGATGAAGCCCTACAGATTTGTTTTAGTGTTTTTGTGACCCTTTTTTTTTCAGAAAAGGCAGATAGAAAATTACTTTTTGTGGGCCATCACTGAACCACAAAGACAGTCACAGGTTTCAGCCATTGTGAAACAAAGGGAACAAAGAGATTTCTCAAGCCTGGTATTGGTATTGTTGTCTGTGTGCAAGAAGAAAAGGCTGCTGAAATGAGGAAACTCATTTCAGGGGCTTGACTCACAAAAGTGTAATAACTGCTATCACAGCAGTTATGACGCGATCTGCCGCACGCAAAGGTTTTCACCTGCACAGCGTTACTTCACGTGATGAACAAAGGTTTGCGCGCGATCACGTGCGTGTTTCATGTGAAACATGCACGTGATCGCCATTCAAACCTTCGCTTATCACGTGAAGTAACGATGTGCGCGTGAAAACCTTTGTGCGCGGCAGATCGCATCATAACTGCTGTGATAGCAGTTATTACGCTTTTGTGAATCGAGCCCCAAGTGTGATACATATCTAAGTAGAAGGAAAGCTCTGGGTACCATAGAGCTGTCTTCGGTTTCTCCTGTCATTCCTGCACTGTTCACAGTTAAAGTTATTCAACCTGTTAGGTCAAATAGCTCTTCGGCACTTCTTCAGAACCATGCCAGTGTGGAGTACCTCTGAAGATAAGTGTATCCATACTGTACATGCGCGTGTGTGGACTCATTCATACGCAGTACGGATGCTCACATGCATCCCTGAGTAGTTCTGAAGGCTGCCATCAGAGTGCCAACGGTGTGCCTAGAAGGATGAGTAGCTATAACTGGGTTTGGGGCAGGAATGATAGGATGGACCGAGGACTGGGAAGGTTTTATTCTATCTAGAGCCATCCCTATATTCAGATACAGTATGTATCAAACTCAGTTCAGGATTGTTTTTAACATGTCTGCATTCATGCAGTTAAAGGGACACAGAGCTGAAAATCCGCCTGGATTGCTCCCACGCAGCCGTCCTCCACTGCCCGCAGCTTCGGGAACCAGATCCCCGCACTTCCGTCATCGCGGCCAGTCTACGCAAGAGAAGTGCGCCCTCTACGTTTCTGTCCAGCGGCTGCTGGAGAGATACGCAAACGGTGCACTTCTCTTAAGCTAGACTGGCTCCGACTGACGGCAGTATGGGGACCTGGTACCGGAGCTGCAGACATCAGAGTGATCCAGGTGGATGGGGCTGGAGGAAGCCTCAGGCAGGGCCGGGCCGAGGCAGAGGAGAGAGAGGCTCCAGCCTCAGGGCGCTGTGTAGGAAGGGGCACACTCAGCTCAGCTATCATTTCTATATTGTGTTTGAAGCAGAGACAAATAAGAGAAGTGGATACATGACAGTGACTGCAAGCCAGATAACTAGAGATTAAGGTGTTGGGTGGGTTGGGGGCCCTGGGGCGCCTCTTAGTCTAATAGAAATCAGTGTGTGACGGCTGGGGTGGGAGGGATGGAGGGGCGCAGTTTGGTCTCTTAGCCTTGGGTGCTGGAGGACCTTGTCCCTGCTCTGGCCTCAGGCATGTATAAAATGTTTTTAAATTTTTGAGCTCTGGAATACTTTAAAGCAGTGTGGTCAGCCATACTATCCCAGGTAAAAAAAACAAAAAAAACCTGCATATAAGTAGAAAAATACTTGTTTTACTAATACAACATGTATTATACTGTTCACATTTTATTTACAGTGAATTTTATATAGTAAATAAAGAGAAAACTGTTTCAGGCATTTTCCATTTTCACTTCCTCTGACTGAAGCCAATCCTGATGTCATTTCCTCCCTTTTGAAGCTAACAATCCTGCTTTAAAGAACATTTTCTACATAAAATTAATGTAGAAGTTGGGCTCATTTTTCAGCATGTGACAAACTTACAAATTCCGTTTCACTAAACTTTTTGCATTTTTCGCAGGTTTGGGGACGGGCTGACACATTGGTTTATACATGTCAAAAATGCAGAGTTTCCATCTCTGGATAATAGGGTTACGGTACCTCTCTGATAAGTTAAAGGGAACTTGAAGAAGTGAAAGGAATAGGGAGGCTGCCATCTTCTTTCTTTTTGCCTGACTTCTGTGCTGAGGCTCTGCATCTCTCTGATACTTCAAGTCTCTGACCCAGAATGAGCATGCAGATCAAATGCTTTGACTTTGTTCTGACTTCACTGCATGCATGCTTATTGTAGGTGTGTGACTCAAAAACAACTTAAAGGGAGCCAAGAGGGATCTGGATGTTTCCTTTTAAACAATACCATTTACTTGACTCTCCTACTGATCTCTTTGGCTGCAGTAGTGGCTGAATCACACACCTGAGACACGCATGCAGCTAATCCAGTCTGACTTCAGTCAGAGCACCTGATCTGCATGCTTGTTTATGGGCTGTGGCTAAATGTATTAGAGGCACAGGTTCAGCAGGAGAGTCGGGCAACTGGTATTATTTTAAAAGGAAAAATCCACATCCTTCTCAGTTTAGGTTCCCTTTAAGCCTAAAGCTCAGCGTGACAGGCAGGCAACTGGGAAGCAAGAAAAAAGGGCACCAGCTGAGGGTGGGCGAAAAGGGCACCGCCATAGACTCTAATGCAATTATCCGTAATATGGCGAAAAAAGCAGAAAAAAGGTGCCACGATAAATATTGATAACAACATTAGAACATTACAGTTTTGGTTAGGGTTAGGTGCCACCAGGGGAGTGGTTAGTTTTAGGCACCACCAGGGGAGGGTTCTGTGTGAGAGTAGGGTTGGGTTAAGCTGTATTGTTGAATTACGCAACGATTTTTAACGTTTGCCGTACATTGTTTCATTTTTATTTCCCAACTGTTTTTACAACGGTATGTATTGTTAACCAAGTTTGACAGCAATGTTTATCGTTATATGATTTCGTTATCCACCAGCTCCATTTCGTTATCCAGCCGGGCCCTTTTTTCACAGCGCCCTTTTTTTCATGCTCGCGGTAACTGGCATTGTTTATACGGGGATGGCAGCCTCTGTACTCCTCTCACTTCAGGCTCCCTTTAAATGCCTGTTTTTTTGTCCTTGCAGAAACTATAGCCCACAGACAAAAACAGCTGAGACTTATTGCTGCTCAGTGTTAACAGCCAATCAGATGATCACTTTAATGATTTTGATCATACTGGGGGGAAATGAATGGAAATTGTTTGGGGGTTGAGGACAGCAATAAGAGTAGCTCTGCCTTTCTCCAAATAATTATGCATTCCTTCCTGCCAGTGGCGTAGCTAAGGAGCTGTGGGCCCCGATGCAAGTTTTACAATGGGGCCGCCCAAGCACTCTATCATAGTCCCCAACAGTCCCGATTTGATCGGGACTGTACCGATTTGGGGGGCCCCTCCCGCCATCCCGCGCTGCCCCCCTTCTGTCCCGGCCGCTGGGCAGAGAGAAGGAAAAAAATTGATCGAGGCACCAGCCCCGGGGATCTGCATGCGGGATGGATTACCGCCGCTATTTATTTCTCCCTCCCTCCTTCCTAATGTGTCCCCCAGTGTCCCCGGCTTCCCCCCGCACAGTAATATGGGCAGCGGAGCGGGCAGTGAGTCATACCACTGCCTCTCCGCTGCGTACCGGGATCTCCTCTGATCTTCTCGCTTCCTGTGACGTCACAGGAAGCGAGAAGATCAGAGGAGATCCCAGTACGCAGCGAAGAGGCAGTGGTAAGACTCACTGCCCGCTCCGCTGCCCATATTACTGTGGAGGGAGGGAGAAGGATAATGATGGCGGCGGCGGCCATACATGCCGCATACCGGGCGGGCTGGTGCCTCGATCGGCTTTTTTTCCCCCCTCTCTCTGCCTGGCCACCCCCCTCCTCCTCCTCACCACCACCACCCCGGCACCCTCCCATTTGGGAGTAATTTAATAACAAAATTATTTAAAAAAAAACAAAACTTTTTTTTCCCCCTGGGGTGGGCGTGACTAGTGGGTTGGGGGCGTGGCCAGGGGTGTGGCCTAATTGTCCCGTTTTGGGACATTGAAATGTTGGGAGGTATGACTCTATACATAACAAAAGATACGGCGCACCAAAACCTGCCAATGGCAACTACAGTCTCGGAGGTGCAAGAAGGGGATGGGGAACAGCTTGTTAATGATTACCACCAATCAAAGTATCTATAGAAGTAATTATTATGAGCACATGACCAATCGAGAGCTAATACTGTACTTGAGAGAGGGCCCTTCAGGTCCCCTCTGGCCCAAGGGCCCCTATTGCTACACCCCTGCTTCCTGCTGACAATTATGTTATTTGGGTACCATGTCTGTGAACTTACCAAATGTTGTATTGACATATACTGTAGCCAAATCACTGTTTTGGGTTATGTTGTTAATAGCCACGCATGTGTAATTCCCCTCATTTTGGGGGTTATTTTGATCTACATAGAGAGTGTCCTCATGGCTGATTAAATCTTTTTCATCGAACCACCATTCGTATCTGGGCAGCGGATCAGAGTCAGAGAAGCATTCCAGTACAACTGAGGAATTTTCAAGTGGCCAAACTGTTATTTCGGTGTATTCTGGTCCATCTGCAGAATCGAAACACTTCAGAGTCAGTACAACCAAAAGAAAACATGTAAACACTGAATTAGTGATACAGAGAAATAAATGCATATAATGTCTTGCATACAGTAAAAGGTGAACTCTGAGGTTCAGTATTGTTGGAGCTCGTCCCCATAACGTCAGCACGACCGCGTGAGACGCAAAAGGAGAAACCCGACCAGGAAGCTGGCCTGGCCAGGCGAGCCACCGGAGAAGAGCCTCCAGAGCGGCGTCGAGGGCACGTCCTGTCTGCCACGGGCTGGAGGAAGCCCCAGATAAGTGGATTAGTATTTTTTTTTTTTTTTAAACTCTGTAGATCTTCCCTTTAAGTGAGTTAACCCTCTTATTGTTGCCCCCTTACAACTTTGTAGGGAGCGGGGAAGTAAGATTAACTACTTCCCAATCACAGGTTTTTTCCCCTTCAAACCAGAGCAATTTTCACATCACGCTCCTCCCATTCATTCACCATTCACTTTATTGTTACTTAGCACATAGAAATGATCTATATATTGTTTTTTTTTGCCACAGATTGAGCTTTCTTTAGGTGGTACTTTTTGCTAAAAATTATATTATTTTATATGCATTTTAAAGGGAATAATACTAATAAAAAAAATGTGTTATTTCTCAGTTTTCAGCCATTTGTCTCGGTTATTAAAAGATTTAAATTCTGTCTCTAGCACAATGTATGGTGATAATATTTTATCTGGAAATAAAGGTGTATTATTTCTGTTTTGTGAATTTTAATACTATATCTAATTGCAAGCCTTTATTTGCAAAATTAACAGTAATATAACCTGATGACATACATATTAAAAAGTCCATAAAGTAACTATTTATGTCTTAATTTCCGTAGTACAAAGATGAACCGTTTACTTTTGTTTTGTGAATGAAATGACAGTGTCTCGCTGATGCTGACTTTTTATTCATCACAGGCACTGTGATCGGGTTAGGGAACAAGCTATTCTCATTCACCGATCACGGAATGTGCAGATTGCAGCAGAAACGAATGATAGAGGCGTGGTGATCAGGAGCAGTGAGTTAAACAAAGCAGATACGTCTAGTTACGACCTCGGTCATGAAGCATTGTGCAAGGGGGCGTAAATACACATATCAGCTGTTGGGAAGCAGTTTTAAAAAAAAAAGGAATGGGGCCCGAAGTCTGCAGCCTGCAGCCCGGCCCACTTAAACTTCGCCTACGCCTGCTCTAACCCCTGCGTCTCTTTGTTTGGTGTTTCCACCCCTCTAGATTGCAAGCTCACAAGGGCAGGGACCTTCTCCTAGGGTTTCCTATTCTGCTGTAAGTTAACATATGAACATATAACAGTATTGGTGATGTCTCAAACCCAACACATCACCTACTGTATTGATGTATTTGTACTTTGCGTTGCTGGATTTCCTGATTGTACAGTTTTGAATTTCTCATGATCTCCAATATTTCTTTTGTACTATGTACAGCGCAACAGAAGATATTGCCGTGATGCATATACAAATTCCCCCCCCCCCTCTCCCCCCTCCCTTGTACCTCTTTCCCTGTCCGTCCTTCCCCCATGTCCATTCCTACTCTCTTATTGGGCCCACATAACGTTACTATAGTCTCTTCACCCTAGACATGTACTTAGTAGGGAGATTATGTGATTCCATGGTAGTCCTTATATGTACATGGATCCTGGTTACAGTGTCCATGTATGTTCTTTTGCCACATATATATTATGCATCGTATCTCACAATGTGATTGTTTACATATGCTAATGTGTTGTGTACGCCATACACACGTATTTTACTACGCATTGAACTTTGAGCGCTCCTATTGGTCGCCACCGCTGCCCCGCCTTTCAGCGTGTGACGCATGGCGGCTTCTCTAGCCGCCTACTTCACCATCCACCCGTCTGGACGCAGAGTGTCCGCGCATGAGCGCGGACGCACAGGCGTCTATCCCACCTAGTCCCCTGTCAGGTCCGCCATGGGCGGATGTATGGGAGGAGATGGTGGTGATTGACGGACGGAAGGGGCCGCGGCGGTTTACCAAGGTGGGTGTCGGGGGATGGGAGGGACCCCATTTGAATGTACCTATGAGGCAGCAGCCTCTAAGTTCATCACCAGGTCCAGCAACTTACAGACTATTATGATTGGGCATTGTGTTAAGTGTGTGTGATTGGCTGCTGCAGCACCATGCTTGGTATATAAATGTTAGCTTGTACTGTGTATTTGTGACATGTATTCAGCATGAGCTTGATAAAGAGGTGATTTCCTCGAAACGTCGCTGTGACCTGCTGAGATGGTTTTATCTCAATAAAAGAGCATTATTGAACTGGATGGTGCCGGCTGTCTTTCTACTTCATGCAGTGTGATCCGGAGTGCTGCTGGATCTTGGCCTGGCATGTCAAACTATTTGAATATCAAGAGGAAGTGCTACACATTCTCTCCTATCATATACAAATTATAATAATAATAAGGGTGTGGACAGGGGGATAACTCTTTCTGCAGGACAGGTGGGCAACTTAAGTTACCTAGGGCTTCTTTTAGCCCCCTGGATTCCTACTGTGCCCACAACATTCCCCTGACCCCCTTCAGGCAGCAACGGTGACCCCCAGAAAGCTGGGCTGTTGCTGCTAGTTGGTAGCTACTGAGCACACGTGCACCCTGGTCACACTTCTTGCACCGGAAGCATTCTGCGCATGCACAGAACGAAGTACACGTACTGCACATTAGCAGAACTCTCCCGCTGGGGGCGTGACCAGGGTGCGTGCAGCTAGGGACCGAGCGTGCACAGTAACCCAGTTTTGCGGGGGTCGCTCCTGCTGCCTGGACGTGATCAGGAGGGCATCATGAGCACAGTAGAGATCCAGGGGGCTGGTAGAAGCCCCAGGTAAGTTAAAGCTGTAATATTTTCACTTAAGATTCCCTTTAAAATCATCCCTTCTGCTAGTCATGCAAGATATGTTTTGCTGATTAAAGGTTCAGATAGATAACTTTTTTTTGAAGAAATAGTATTAAGCTCTAGCAGACTTCAAAAGCCTGCTGCCCCCCACCCCTTGTTCCCATCAAGCTACACATCACATCAATCACATCATGACGCATGTTATGTCAGGATGTCTGTGTTTGCAGTTTCTTCTTCTCATTGCAGACTCCTGAAATAGTAGCTATGGATGTTGAAAGCTCTTTCATTAAACATAATGCAACTTCCTTTAAAGGGAACTGCAATGGCACAGATGCTGTCATTGCAATACATATATTGGTGCTACACAGGCCAGTCTGCCATTTCAATGATTACAAATTACCTTTACATTCCAGTCAGCAGCCAATAATGATGAATTTCTAAACATGGCAGATGATACATTGGGCTGTATTCACTAGTGTCACGTGTCAGAAAGGCTATATACACCTCAGCAATGCACGCAAGCACACCGTCCGCCGGTGCACACGCCCAGCCGCCCCCCCTGGCCCCGTCCTCCTCCTGTCCCAACGGCTGTCCATGCTGCACATGCGCATTAACAAAAAAACCCACAGACACAGTCAGGGACAAAGGAGGACGTAGGGACTCAGGGGGATTATTAAATAGGATACTGGCAGAGTATATCTATCCCAGACTTTGATGAGAGGCACAAAGGAGTTGATGCAATTTTCAGTGCAGACAGGGAAGCTGAACCAGTTCATGTTAACAACAAACTTATAGCTGGGGCAATACACTGGTAGTAATGATGATCGTAATCTTCTGATTACGATTATGCACATTTTTGAGTACATTTTTGCATTTGCGGCCATACATAATTACGATTTGGAAATCCAATAGATTTTCTGTAATCCATCCATAATTTCGCACAATTTTGTGCTGACTTTAGTGTTTAATAGCAAAGCCCTACATGCTGTTGTCACCATAATTGCTACGTATGTTGAGGGAAAAGTTAAAAAAAAACTACCTTGGAATTTTGGAGAAAATGGATTTTAAAAATGCACAGGAAAAATGTTCCGGCCAGTAATCGAAAGTGGAGTGATGCGGGGTCTTCAGACGGCTTTGTGGGACACCACACTACAGGTGAATATAACTTTTTCTTACAGCAAGGCTGCAGGATTTAATAAATTAGTCTGGAGGTCCTCTTTAACCAACCCCCTGCCAATTCCTAACCCTTAATCCCCCCACACCCGATGCCTAAAGACTGAGGGCTCCCCCCATGCAGATTACAGATTAAATTCCGCCTACTTTGCGGTAGCACTACAAATCCTCATTCTCTCATTGGCTGAATCATTCAGAGTCTTCTGATTGGCTTAAAATTACCAACTATGGGTACAGCGGATTTCTGTGGAAATGTTTGCTACCGCTTACCACAATACAAAATTCTCATTCTCCGATTGGTTGATTCATCCCAAGTCTTCCGATTGGACTAAAATTACTGATTATTGGTATAGTGGAATTTTCTGTGATTTAGGAATTCTGCACTCCGCACTCTAATTTCCGCGCTCCGTATTCCGATGCGGAAATGTGATTTCTGATCGGAAATGTGGAAATTTTCGTTACGCGGAATGGGGATGAACATTACTAATGAGGTGCCCTAACTACTATTGCTAGCAAGTACCCAAACTTCCTGCTTTGCGTCTGATGTCCTTGCTTATTGCATGCTGAGCCACATAGCTGAAATCCGATCAGCAGGGTTCAGAGTGCTCACAGCGCAGGCCCTAAGGGCACTGTATATGGTGTAGGACACCAGGGTTTGAAACCTGGTTGGAGCCAATATCAAACCAGTAAGGAGTCATTGGGCAAGACTCCCTAATGCCCCAAATACCCAAACGCTTACTGAACTTGCTCTAACCGGCTCTAAATTAGAGTTTAACGGAAGAAAAGTGCTTTACACATATTAACATCTCACATTCATTTTAATTGAGAGCAGAAATGTTTTTCAAGTGTGCTAACAAAGTCTGATACCATTTACAAAGATGTCCATTTGTCTTACATTGTGCATTACATCCCTTTCCTATCTAGGAGCCGTGCTACATCTGGTTTACATTACAACAGCTAGAGGCTTAAAGCAAGCCTGATCTGAAAACTAAAAGTCAAAATAAACATACACACCTCATACTTACCTCCCGTTAATCTCTTTCTTCTGTAGCGTGGCCTGTTAGTCCACTGTGAAAACTGGAATTCTCCGCCCTTCATTCTAAAAATGGTGATGACCACGAAACAGCTTCTGGATCAGCACACTGTTAAACTGTAATATCACCCAGCCGTAGGCTGTTTCACACTGTAATTGTGTGCATCACAATAGACTAACATGACTTCCAGGCCGACGCAGATCGTCGCAGGTTGCCGCACGGGAATGCAGTTCTGCGCTAGCATTAAATTGGGCCCTTCCAGAGCAGCGTACCGCAGCGTGGGACGTATGAACTTCCCCATAGGGTTGCAATAGGCTGCGATAGCAGTGCGGCAATTTGATGCACCGCACCAGTGTGAAAGGGCCCTCAGGAAAGCATGGACATTTCCTTGCACATCAGTTGTTTTTTCCGTTATAACTGACAGCAACTGATATATAGTTGACAGCAACTGATACATAACTGACAGCAACTGATATATTTCAGTCCTGACAAAATCTTGTCAGAACTGGAAGGAATCATTGGAAATAGAAAATGATGAGCTTCTTAGAGGAAAGTATGTAATATTCATTTGCAGGTACATCAAGTTTTTTTAATAATAATTTTACTCAGTTCAGGTTCTCTTTAAGTTACTTACAGAATACAGTTAGGATGTAGGGTTCACTGGTCATCTTACTGATGGGGTTCTCACCCGTACACTGGTAGATTCCAGAGTCTTCACGACTAATACTGGAAAATGTAACCGTCCTCTTATCTGATGCTAGGACAGCACCAGGGGGGAGAATGGCATTGTCTCTAGTCCATTTTATTGTCTCTGCATTTGCAGAGGTACATGTGAGGGAGAAGATTTCATTTTCTACCGGAAGGATGGTAGTTTTCACTGTAGTCTTACCAACAGGTTCTACAGATAAATGAAAAGAAAAGAACAGTTAAACTACCTAAAAGCAAAGGTGAAAATACATAAAACAGAAGAGGAACTACAAATCCCCCCCCCCCCCCCCCCCCCCCCCAGCAAGGCTCATACATTCAGTGTCCCAATCATAATCTTTACACCCATAAAAAATGTAGCAACAAAAACATCTTATCTGGAGGATGGACCCAGTGTCAGAAGGAAGGAGGGTACGGAGATGTCCACTCCCACAGCTCCTCCTACCAACAAGGGGGCCTTAAAAAGGGACTGCAGGGAAAATAACATAATGAATGAAATTGCTTATCGTTTACAATATTCATTTATAGATTATTTAGTCAGTGTTTGCCCATTTTGGGCCAAAATTGCACACATGAATCGCATACCTCCCAACTTTTTGAGATGAGAAAGAGGGACACTTAAGCCACACCCCTGATCATGCCCTTGTCACACCCCTAGTCACGCAAACCATAAAGATTTCATAACAAAAATATGTTGATTAATAATTCAAATCACACTGGTCCTTCTATCCCGGTTCAATTCCCTTCGTTTTAACATTTTAAAATTAGTAATATATCAATTTACAGGTTGGAAATAAAGTTTAGTGACAATCAAACACATGTTTTTAGTAGAGAAATATATATATTTACATAGAAAGAGGGACAAAGTCCTGAAAGAGGGACACATGAGGAGGAAAGAGGGACAGAAGGACAGGGCTACCAAAGAGGGACTGTTAATCGGTTGGACATGCTGAAAGATGTCGGGCAGACTTGCTCGATCGTGTGCGTGGCGGTAACAGCAACCGATATCAGGATGATCGACGAACACGATGAAATCCCCGGTGTTGTTCCTGCAATGCGTATGTATGTGTGTAATGCATAAATGTGCTGTAATGTACATTTATAAATTACCTGTACTTTGTCCCGGTGTCTTCTGCCTCTCTTCAATTAGCCGCATAAATGCTGCCGGAGTGGCGTGTGTGTGACGTCACGCGCCAGCGCGCTATGCGCCGACAACATGTATGGGGATAATTAAGAAAGATGGAAGATGGATGGGCACTGCGACACAGTACGGGTAATTTAGAAACTGACATTACTGCACATTTATACATTACATACATACACACACAGTGGCGAGGCGTTGAATGCGGCGGGCTCGGCTGATTCCTGAGAGATTTCAGCTTGAAATTGATTGGGAATCGACCTGCGGTGTATAGGCAGCTGACAGATCTCTCTCTAATCAGATTTGATTAGTGACAGATTCGTCTATTGATGGAATCTGCTCATCATTGCTATTGACATTTGGCTAGTGGCTACCTTTGGGTCGGCAAGCTTTGCGGGCAGCCAGCGGAACACCAGGGACCACCGGAGCTGCGGCGAGGTAAGCAGAAGACTTCTAGGGGCTGGAAGAAGACCCAGGGAAGTAAAAGTTAAATTTATTATTCAACTCGTGAGTCCTTTAACCACTTAAGTCTATCTGTACGGATATATCTGTCCAGATGGATTGTGCAGCTCCTGCTGCCTGAGGCGCACGATCCCATGCACGCTCCCGCCGCCTGCCGTTAGCCCTCGATCAGTGAATGGGAATATAGTTCCCATTCACCAATCTAAGCCCCCCGCAGAAAAAACGACGATCTCTTATCTGAGACCGCGTTTTTTCTGCAAAAAAAAAAAAAAATTCCCGTCCTCTTTCTAGTTCCTGGAAGCGTGATCATACGCTTCCAATACTTTTTTGACTGTGGCCATCTTGTGGCCAAATAGTAAATTGCACCCACATACATTTTTTATTAAATAATTATATTACATTACATATAAAATTAGCTGTTTACCTCCCACACCAAAAATTACCCAAATAATTTTTTTAATAAAAAAAAAACAAAAAAAAAACAAAAAAAAAACCATAAATAGTTACCTAAGGGTCTGAACTTTTTAAAAATGCATATCAAGAGAGTATATTATTATATGTTTTTAATTTATAAGCTTGTAAATAGTGATGGACGCAAATTGAAAAAATGCACCTTTATTTCAAAATAAAATATCGGCGCCATAAATTGTAATAGGGACATCATTTAAATGGTGTAATAACCGGAACAAATGGGCAAAAAAAATACATAGGTTTTAATTACAGTAGCATGTACTAATTTCAAACTATAATGGCCAAAATCTTAGAAATAATGAATTTTTTCCATTTCTTTCATAATCTTCCTGTTAAAACGGATTTAGAAAAAATAATTCTTATCAAAAAGGACTGCCCAAGGAAAGCCTAGTTAGTGGCAGAAAAAAACAAGATATAGATCAAATTAATTGTGATAATTAGTGATAAAGTTATTGGCAAATGAATGGCTCGGATGCATAAGGTGAACAACACTGTAGGCTGAAGTGGTTAAGGACACTAGCGAGTTGGTTGGTGCTGAGGTGATACCTAGGAGGTGCTATAAATTAGTGCAATGCAGTGGGGTAGGGATCACCATAGGAGCCATAGTGGCTGCTGTGGGGCCAGTAGCCAGAAAGGGGCCCACCAGTCCTGCTGCCTGTTTGAGTTGTTTTTTTTTAATCTGCATGCTTGGGCCCACGGTCCTGGCCATAATCGCCAGTGAACGTCCCCCTCCCTTCCTGTGCCGCTCATTGCAGAAAGGCTAGCAGGTGAAATGGGATTATTTTTCCACCTGCCGCTTCTCTGCACATTGATATGTCCGAGGCTTCATAGTTCTGTCCAGGCCCGGAACCCAGAAGAGCATCGCTGGTTGTGGCTTCGCCCCTTCTCTCTCCCCGCTGTTCATAGCCCCTCCCCACTGTACGATGCTGGTAGTGGCTGCGCCCCCCTTCCTTTCACCTGTACGCATACATTGGCCTGTCAGAGCACTGGAAGAGGGTGCACAGAGAGAGAGAGAGAGGAGGGAACTGTCACTGAATAGAGAGGGGAGCCACCGGGGGACACAGTGAGCAGCAGCCAGCAGGACACTGTTCTCTACTGCTGCCAGTCTGTGAGCCTAACCTCGCTTACCCACCAGTGGCCAGCGCCCAACTTCACCTGCTGGACTCTGTAGGAGGAAAAGACTGTCAACAGGCATCTGATCAGGGACCAGCGGGGACATCAGCACACTGCACCCCCACTCACCCCAGCGAGGGTAAGCACTTAAGAGGAAAGTCGGTAAGGAGGGATTGTTACTCGATCCCTTGGGCGACATTGTAGGTCCAACACTACAAGCGCATCACTAGCCTGCAGGCTAGTGAAGCGTTATGTTGCTATGTGGGAGGGGGGCCTGGAGACAATGGAGCAACATGGAAGTGATGACATGCGGCAATGGGGTCTTCTGGGTGTCAAGGGATCCACCTGCCACCTGCTTTGACTTCTTTTCACTTCAGCTTACCAAAAAGATCACAAGGAGCCCTAAATATACTACCTTGCCTAGGGCCCCATTCAGGGCCGTCTCAGCCATCAGGCAACTCTAAATATTTGCCTATGGCGCCATGGGAGATAGAGAGCGCAAGCAGGGGGGCCAGTCGTGCTTTTTTTTTTAATTCTGTTAATCATGCTGTTGCAGCAGCTGCTGCGCCTCTATGATAGGCAGCTGTGCCGCCTACTGGACTGCCCCCTCCTCAGAGCGAGCAGCCGCACGAGTAGTTTGTTTACTACGTGCGGTGCCGCCTCTAACTCCGCCCCCCGCCTGTCACACGTGCACGCAGGCAGCGTGTTTGAGTGTGACCAGGCATTTTGATTTTGGGCGCCACTGCTGCTGGCTGCACTACAGAGACAGCCTGAGCCCGGAGTCTGCCTAAGCCCACCCACCCTGTTGCACATGAGGAGGATGGCGGCAGGTCGGAGGCAGAAACTGATTTGGATGGAAGAAGAGCGCTGCCCTGCCTGCCGCCCCCTCTGCTATCCCCATGGGATGGATTTGCCAGCGTGTCAAGCAGCCCTGCAGAGATGATGATCCCCAGCTGGCCAGCCGCTGCCCGCTAGGAGTCTGGACAAGGGGTAAGCAAGACAGTCCTGTTTCTCCTGTTCACCATCAATCAATGGGAGAAGGAGCAGTCAGGACAGTAGCCTGTGTTTGCTTGGGGCCTGGGGGAATCAGTTAGGTTGTTGGTGTCCTTGTGGGAGCCTGGAATCATCATCATCATCTCACAGTAATCCAGGCAGCAGGGGTGACAGCAGCCAGGCCTAGTCCGAGGAAGCCTATATTGTCCCCTTAAGCTAAGTACCCACGGGGGTACAATTGTAGCTGTCGCCGCACACGGGAGCGTGTGCGCGACAGTTCGGCGGCAGTTCGGCGACAGCTCGTCGCCAAATCCCTCTGCATCCACACGGCAGCAGAGGGATTAGCGATGCGGCGGAAGCTGTCGCCGAGTTTCCTCCCCCCCCGCCGGAAGCTCCGTGTGGTGTGTGTGGGTAGCTGTCGCTAGCCCGCATACACATGCGGGGCTAGCGACAGTTCCGGCGAGGTTGCGGCGACGACTGTAGCCGGCGATTGAACATGTCAATCGCCTGGCGACAGCTCCGACGGGCGACGGTTCGGGGCGCGCGCGTCATACACACGGACGAACCGTCGCCGCAACACGCGCGTGCCACGTGGTTGCGGCGACGGCCGTACCCCGTGTGTATGAGCCTTTAGGTGTCTGTTTTGTGCTTTTTTTTTTAAGTCAGCCTATACTGTGAGCTCTATCTGGTTGTCCAACATTTGTATAATAGAAGGGGAGGAAAATAAGTCAGCAACGATCCACAGGTGGAGGCTGGAATACTTTACTGCCCACCCCCCCCCCCCCCCCCAAAAAAAAAAAAAAAAACAAGCATGGGGCTCCCTGGTGGGGATTGGCTGAGGCTGTGTGAGACAGAATGACCTGAATATCTAAAGCATGCTTTGTGGTTAAGATCAGAGGAGAGAGGCATTTAGCAGCAAATGGCAATTGGTTACATTCAGATGGTGGAATAGATCAGAGATCCTCAGAGCTGAGCTTTTTTTTGCAAAGGAATTCTCTCTCACCCTCCCTCTCTCACCCTCCCCCCCCCCCCCCCCCCCCCCCCCCTGGGATTCCCTTTGTATTCCAGGGTTTCAGATATCCACCTCTGCCTGACCCCTGCAAGTCACCTGCCCACCAGAGACATCCCACCTCTGGTTTGTGATAACTGACAGTTCAACTCCTCCAGTTCCCAACCTGCTTACAAGGAATTACCTGTAGCAACCTATCTTCAAAGCTCACTGCTCATCTTCAGGCTGACAATTAGGAATTCTTGAATATGTTATTTTTTTCAGGGACTGCAGACTGCTAGAAGACAGTTAGTTTGTAAGTGCACAGCTGGGAAAGGGGCTGAGCACTGTAGAATCAGACAGGGAGCAGTGGAATTCCTCTGAGGCATCTCTTACTAGCTGCAGTGTGTCCTGATCTCTGCTGCCTTTAGTATGTGCAGTATAAGTTGTTATGTCTGGGTTCACATGATGCGATTTCCCGCTCGATCGACTGGTCGATCGATTATTTCTTACATCTTCGATCAGGTCCTGATCGATGCAGCCATCAATTTACTCATGTTAAGTATGCAAAATCGACGGCTGTAATCGATCGAAACCCAATCGAACATGTCAGAAATAATCGATCGATCCCGCCGATTGAGCAGGAAATCGCATTATGTGTACCCAGCATTACTCTGTGCCTGTACTGATAGTACGCTAGGTGCAGTGTTGTACTGATCTCTGCTACCTCCAATATGTACAGTATAATCTGTTACTCTGTGCCTGCACTGATATTAAACTAGCTGCAGTGTGTACTGATCTCGTTATCTCCAGTATGTACAGTATAAGCTGTTACTCTGTGCCTGTACTGATAGTAAAACTAGCTGCAGTGTGTAATGATCTCTGTTATCTCCAGTATGTACAGTATAAGCTGTTACTCTGTGCCTGTACTGATAGTAAACTAGCTGCGGTGTGTGCTGATCTCTGCTACCCCCAGTATGTACAGTATAAGCTGTTACTCTGTGCCTGTACTGTAGTAAACTAGATGTGGTGTGTGCTGATGTCTGCTTCCTCAGTATAGGCTGTTACTCTTTTCCTGCGCTGTTAGTAAACTAGCTGCAGCGTGTGCTGATCTCTGCTACCTCCAGTATGTACAGTATAAGCTGTGACTCTGTACCTGTACTGCAGTGTGTGCTGATCTCTACTAGTTGCACAGCAGAAAGGAGGAGGTGGCGCTGCTGTCCTGAATGGAGGACGGACGACTGGCTGAGGGTGTGCAGTTTGCTTATCACAGACCCACAGCCAGCAATCCAACCAGTGTGTTATTGTGTTGTGGAATAAGGGTTGACACTGCATGTGTGTGGTGTGTGTGTGTGTGTGTGTGGGGGGGGGGGGGGGGGGGGGGGGGGGGGGGGGGGGGGGGGGGGGGGGGGGGGCGCCAAAGGTTTTCTTGCCTGGAGTGACAAAATGGCTAGAAACGCCCCTGGCCCCATTACACCTTAATCCTTCTCTTTGACTAATCACTACCGCTATTTTTCGTCAGTTTGCAGCTAATCAATGTTGAGCAGAATCGAACCTGCAAAAATCACTTCTAATAGCTACTGTATAATGCTATTATGTTGTTAGCAGTAAATTTCCCGGTGCCATAATTTCCTCCTCCAGCATGACAACGGCCATGTGCCATAATGTGCAACTGCAAAACAGTAAATAGAGTTTTACATGAAATTGTATGGCGGTTCATAATGGTCGCGTGGAGCTGTGCACCAATTTATCCCTGCTCCCTGCCAGGGGCTACTTCTTCTGTCCCTGTCTCTCTACTTTCCTTACAAAGAGATCAGGTGGAAAGCAAAAAGAGCATGGATTGGCATTTTCCCCTAGCACCCTGTTTGGCGCTAGTCTACTTTAAGGGACCCAGCAGGAAACCTCATAGGGAAATTCCGCTAATGTGATTGGATGAACAGTACCCTCTCGAACTGCTAGGTTTCCAATAGGTAAACTACGCCCACATTATTCAGCCAATCACAATGCTTTGTGCCGTAGAGGGTACTGTGATTGGAGAACTGTTCCCTATGACGTTTCCTGTTGGGTCCCATAAAGTAGACTAACGCCCCGTTTCACCATTTATCCATCTCTAAAACAAACATACATTTATGAAATTGTCTGAAGACCTGGCTTATGTCACTCACTATAGACTTTTAGGTTCTCAAAGTTGACATCGAGCGTTGTGTTTGTTCGAATCTGTACTGCGTACGATCCCTTGGTCTGGTATATCAAGATTAGAGATGCGTAGTGATCCATTGGGGTAAGCTGTGATCCGGCCGTGGTACTTCACCCCGTTGCTTGGTGGGACACCGAGCTTTGG
>NC_090651.1:329409671-329485283 GCF_040937935.1 Hyperolius riggenbachi | reverse complement strand
TGTTACTCTGTGCCTGTACTGATAGTAAACTAGCTGCAGTGTGTAATGATCTCTGTTATCTCCAGTATGTACAGTATAAGCTGTTACTCTGTGCCTGTACTGATAGTAAACTAGCTGCGGTGTGTGCTGATCTCTGCTACCCCCAGTATGTACAGTATAAGCTGTTACTCTGTGCCTGTACTGATAGTAAACTAGATGTGGTGTGTGCTGATGTCTGCTTCCTCCAGTATAGGCTGTTACTCTTTTCCTGCGCTGTTAGTAAACTAGCTGCAGCGTGTGCTGATCTCTGCTACCTCCAGTATGTACAGTATAAGCTGTGACTCTGTACCTGTACTGCAGTGTGTGCTGATCTCTACTAGTTGCACAGCAGAAAGGAGGAGGTGGCGCTGCTGTCCTGAATGGAGGACGGACGACTGGCTGAGGGTGTGCAGTTTGCTTATCACAGACCCACAGCCAGCAATCCAACCAGTGTGTTATTGTGTTGTGGAATAAGGGTTGACACTGCATGTGTGTGTGTGTGTGTGTGTGTGTGTGTGGGGGGGGGGGGGGGGCGCCAAAAGTTTTCTTGCCTGGAGTGACAAAATGGCTAGAAACGCCCCTGGCCCCATTACACCTTAATCCTTCTCTTTGACTAATCACTACCGCTATTTTTCGTCAGTTTGCAGCTAATCAATGTTGAGCAGAATCGAACCTGCAAAAATCACTTCTAATAGCTACTGTATAATGCTATTATGTTGTTAGCAGTAAATTTCCCGGTGCCATAATTTCCTCCCTCCAGCATGACAACGGCCATGTGCCATAATGTTGCAACTGCAAAACAGTAAATAGAGTTTTACATGAAATTGTATGGCGGTTCCATAATGGTCGCGTGGAGCTGTGCACCAATTTATCCTGCTCTGCCAGGGGCTACTTCTTCTGTCCCTGTCTCTCTACTTTCCTTACAAAGAGATCAGGTGGAAAGCAAAAAGAGCATGGATTGGCATTTCCCCTAGCACCCTGTTTGGCGCTAGTCTACTTTAAGGGACCCAGCAGGAAACCTCATAGGGAAATTCCGCTAATGTGATTGGATGAACAGTACCCTCTCGAACTGCTAGGTTTCCAATAGGTTAAACTACGCCCACATTATTCAGCCAATCACAATGCTTTGTGCCGTAGAGGGTACTGTGATTGGAGAACTGTTCCCTATGACGTTTCCTGTTGGGTCCCATAAAGTAGACTAACGCCCCGTTTCACCATTTATCCATCTCTAAAACAAACATACATTTATGAAATTGTCTGAAGACCTGCTTATGTCACTCACTATAGACTTTTAGGTTCACAAAGTTGACATCGAGCGTTGTGTTTGTTCGAATCTGTACTGCGTACGATCCCTTGTCTGGTATATCAAGATTAGAGATGCGTAGTGATCCATTGGGGTAAGCTGTGATCCGGCCGTGGTACTTCACCCCGTTGCTTTGTGGGACACGAGCTTTGGGAGTGTATGTAAGTATCCGATTCTCATCTTTGGCTTCTGGGCCTCTAAACCAAATAAAATCTAGAATGTCTTGTGGAATCCCGGCTACATTCAGCATAACAGATCCTTGAAACTCTGGAAATTGAGGAACCTGCTGAATGCTGATTATTCCATTGGCCACGCCCAGCAACACATTGAGGAGAGCTGCAGGAGGGAGAGGAGGAGCTCAGTCATCACATAAGTAAATTGCACACAAATACGGTAAATAATATCTCAAACTTACATCATCCATGTGAATTAAAAAGAAAAAAAAAATGTTGGAAAATGCCTGTATGTCCTTCTTGAAGGGAACAGTGGCATAGCAATAGGGGTTGCAGAGGTCTCAACCGCATCGGAGCCATTGGGCCAGAGGGGCCCCCCCGTAAGTCCCTCCCTCAACCACAGTATTAGCTCCTTATTGGTCCTGTGCTTGTAATGATCAATTCTATAGATGCTTTAAATGGTAACAATCATTAAGAAACTGTTCCCCATCCACTTCTTGCACCTCTGTTGTCTTTGGCAGGTTTTGGTGTGCCGTATCAATTGTTATGTATAAAGTGCTGGGGGGTGGGCAACGTAAACCTCGCACTGGGGCCCACAGCTCATTAGCTACACCACTGGAAGGGAACCTAAATGAGAGGGATATGGAGGCTACCATATTTATTTAATTTTAAACAGTACCAGTTGCCTTTATTATATATGCAAACTGCGCCTCCCTGCAAACTTATCTAGACAAAAGTTTTACCTAAATACCAAGTGCATATACAGTTTATATGGTATGTCCACCAATCGCATGTAACCAACATGAGTATGCGCTATTACAAAATTGTCCAGCAATAGACGATATGGTATGATGTATGTCAGCGCTCCTCCTCTTCAAGCTCTGTGCTCTAAAAGACACAAACACATATACTGCACATAGTGCATTACTGCCAGTCAATGACTCCCAAACTATGTGAATCCTTGAAACACACCCAGACGGAAGTGCAAGGTAGTCGCATTGACTACACGGAAACTGTGAGCGGACACCCTGAGGTGGAGCTGCGGGACGCCGAGTTCACCCAGAGAGGAGTGTCACCACTGGGTCTTGAGCCCGATACGCCCAAAAATCTTCTTGCTACGTAAGTGCGCACTTGAGGCGCAGGCCTTTAGCATATTGATTTTACATGTTACGCTATGAGCATTTTATTTGTATTTTACAAGTCTGATCTGGATTAAAGAGTTGGAATTTTTTACGGAGAGCTGCTTGCCTGGTCTATATATTGAAACGCTAGATCCACCTGGTGTCTGAGGTGGCAACCATCTGGTGAGCAGTTTGGCACTTAGCACGGGGTTTGGCACAGAGGCACCATTTGTCACCCTGGGTGTGTTTCAAGGATTCACATAGTTTGGGAGTCATTGACTGGCAGTAATGCACTATGTGCAGTATATGTGTTTGTGTCTTTTAGAGCACAGAGCTTGAAGAGGAGGAGCGCTGACATACATCATACCAGTACCAGTTGCCTGACATCCTGCTTCAAATACTTTTAAACCCTGAACAACCATATGCAGATCAGGTGTTCTGACTGAAGTCTGACTGGATTAGCTTGATGCTTGCTTCAGGCGTTTGATTCAGACACTGCTAGTGCCAGAATTAATGATCAACAAGACTGCCGGGCAAATGGTATTGTAGGGGCTGGATAGTGTAATGGTTAATGTCTCTGCCTCTGACATAGGAGATCAGCATTTGAATCGTGGTTCTCTCTGCTCAGTAAGTTGCACCTGGCACCTATTCAGTATGTGACTTTGGGTAAAACTTCCTAACACTGCTACTGCCTATAGAGCGTGTCCTAGTGGCGCTTTGAGTCTGCCAGGAGAAAAGCGCAAAAAAATGTTATTTGTCTTGTTTATAAGGAAATAAATATGGCAGCCTCCCTCTTTGCAAATGTGCATTGATTTACTCTGTTTTACCGCAGGGTGATGCAACGGCAATGCAACTGAAGGCCATTCACACTTATGGCATCGGGATTCACTAGAAGTATCTAATCCACTGCAATCCCGAGGCACAGCCTGCAGAGCATTACCGCAAGCACCGCGCTTAATGCATGGTAGTTGCGGTATTAGAGGTCTATGGGCAACGCAGTAAGTGGAAATGACGTAACTCAGTGCATCATGGTGCGCGCTCGCGCATCAACGAAAATCCCAGTGACTTATTTCATCTGGCAGGCAGTAGGTCACGGAGGGGGGGGGGGAGGGGGCAGCGACATGCATATGACCAGGGCCGGATTTGTTCTTTTTAACGCCCAAGGCCAACTATACCGTCTGTATGGTTGTTATCTCTGTGTGACC
This sequence comes from Hyperolius riggenbachi, assembly GCF_040937935.1. NCBI lineage: Eukaryota > Metazoa > Chordata > Amphibia > Anura > Hyperoliidae > Hyperolius > Hyperolius riggenbachi. Next base: position 329,481,463 of record NC_090651.1, on the reverse strand, counting down.
CAATGAGAATTCTCCTTACTCTCCATCATTGGATGTCACAGACATTAACTATTTTAGTAATATCCGTATAGATATGTTATGTTTGCCATCTCTTTAATGATGGACCCATTGTGTCACCATGAGAGTTAGGCTGATGTGTACCTGCAGGACAGAGCGTACAGGTCTTGCAGGGATGACAAAAGTACAGGACAAATAGTTCAAAGGTTAAAGCTGTCCTTGTAGATAGGGATGGCTCCATAGAACAGCTTTACTGCCCCTCACTGAGCCGCCCCTAAATTTCTGGTGCCCTAGGCCATGGCCTAGGTGGCCTTGCCAGAAATCCGGCCCTGCATATGACCCTGTCGGCACACTCTGTCACAGGGTAATAGTCGTTTTTCGCGTTGCGGTGGGATGCGGCAAAACCAGCCTGAAAGTAAAGTGAAGTGAAATTCCGCCAATTCATTTTTTTGTTTTATAATAACAATTGTTATTATTATTATTATTATTATTATTATTATTCAGAAGTAGAAAGGGTCCCACTCCACATTGCAGCCAGTCCCACTCCACATTGCAGCCAGTCCCACTCCACATTGTCAAACACCTTTTTTGCATATAATATAAGTACAACAGTATCTTTGTATGTGTGAGGATAGGCTGACCTTTTCCAACACTGTGATAACCTTCCTAATATTAACTACAGCCGCAAACAAATCCTGCTTGGTTCGGGTGAACTAGGGTAGGTATTAGGAAGGCCGGTCTATCTGCTGGAATTTTTGAAAAAAAATGTTAATATCCGGATTTATTAAGGATATTGGTCTGTAAGAACCTGGCTGTGTTAAATCATCATTACCTTCCTTGGGTATGGCTGGTAGACCCATGGGTTGTAGTTGCCTGTCTGTCTTCAGTATTTCATTATATAACTGAGCTAAAGGGTCTTCAATTTCTTTTTAGAAAACCTTAAAAAATTCAGCCTGTCGGAGGCGGCTAAGGTCTGTCGGAGGCGGCCTGGCTGGTAATGTCGGCATTGAGTAGGGTTACCTTCTCAGATGTAACGTGTGGGAGCAGTAAGTGAGCAAAAAAATCATCTAACTCTCAAGGTCTAGGTCTGTCTACAGAATATAAAGAAAATACAGGATAGAACTGCACAAAAATGTAGTTTATTGACTTAGGGTGGTGCTCTAATGGTCCAGCCTTATTATATACTCACAGAGGCTTCTGTGGCTGATTGTTTCTTGATGTCATGTTAGTAGTGATGGCCTGAACTGTTTCCTGCGAAAAATGACAGTTTGCCTGTTTGCTTTAATGCAAACGTTCTTGTCAAAAATTTGCATTCACATTTAACATTAAAGCCAATGGCTGTCGACTTTAGCAGTGCCCTGGGTGCTCCAGGGTGCCGGTGTGGGCGCAATAGGTCCAGAGGGCGGGGAGGAGAGTGGGAGCCACGCAGGAGGGACTGACGAAGCTCTAGCTATACTTAGTATAGCTAGAGCTTAAAGAGACTCAGAGATGAAGGACAGTACAGCTCTGATACTTACCCGGGGCTTCCTTCCGCCCCATAAACACGTCTAAGTCCCACGCCCTCCTCCCACGGTCTGCAGTACAGCTGCGGTGAACTCCATTACCAGCCTCGGTGACATCAGGCCGGGTCTACTGTGCATGCGCGGGAGGTCTGCACATGCGCAGTAGACCCTGACTGGCATCGACTGAGACTGGTAACGGAGCTCACTGCGGCTGAACGGCAGCTTCTCTTTAAAGAGGAACTTCAGCCTAAACTAACATACTGTCATTTAGTTACATTAGTTATGTAAAAGCAGGCAAATGTTTGATTTCATGAGGGCAGCCATCTTTTTCATGAGGGCAGCCATCTTTTTGGTTGAAAGGAGGTGACAGGGAGCATGAGACACAGTTCCAACTGACCTGTGTGCTGATCACTCCTCCCAGTTGCTAGGCAACATAAATAACAACATAGGAAATCCCATCATGCTTTGCACAGCATCAGGGGAAAAATGCCCGGGCAGTTTTCTTTGATGGGGCGGAGCTTAGCTTTTGTGCAGCTAAAAATGAGGCTTGAGTAAGAAAAACAAAGTTCTGATGCTGTGAAACTGTTAAAGAAACACCAAGCCTTTTCAGTGCTGCTGAGTAGATTTTTAGTCTGGAGGTTCACTTTAAGCATCATTAAATTTCCCTTCAGGGCTCCACATTGGTCTATTAACAGACCAATGGGAAAGTGGAGACTTTTGCTGATTAGTATTAACACTTGTCAGAAACACCTGATCTGAATATACTTGTTCTGGGTCTGTGGCAAAAAGTATTATGCTAGGTATACAGAATGCAATTATCTGGCAGATTTACCTGTCAAATCGATTTTTTCCAACATGACCGATCTGAAACACAATTGATTTTCTGATAGATTTTCAGATCGATTTCCATAAAAAAGAACGGACATTGATTGGAAAATCGATCGGAATTCAGATTGCCAGAAAATTGTATTATGTGTACCTAGCGTGGTAGAGGAACAATAGGATAGCCAGGTAACTGGTATTGCTAAAAATGAAATAAATATGTCAACCTCCATATCCCTCTTGTTTCAGTTGTCCTTTAAAGATACTCTGAAGCGAGAATAAATCTCGCTTCAGAGCTCATACTTAGCAGGGGCCATCCCGCGGCTTAACGGGGGTCCCTTCACCTCCAACCCCTCCCCCGCAAAATCTACGACCAACTTGGTCGTAGATTTTGCTGCTCCGAGAGGCAGGGCTAACAGCTGCAGCCCTGCCTCTCAGTGCGTCTATCAGACGCGCATCGCCGCCTCTCCCCCGCCCCTCTCAGTGAAGGAAGACTGAGAGGGGCGGGGGAGAGGAGGAGGTACGCGTCTGATAGACGCGCATGAGGCAGGGCTGCGGCGGTTAGCCCTGCCTCTATGCGGAAGAGATTCCGCTCTGTACGGGGAGAGGGGGGGGGGGGGTTGGGGGGTAAGGGACCCCCATTCAGCCGCGGGATAGCGGCGTTTTAGCAGAGGCACACATGCCCCTGCTAAGTATGAGGTCTGAAGCGAGATTTATTCTTGCTTCAGACTCTCTTTAAAGTTGCACTATAAGATCAAAAAAGGACTGCTGACAGTTATACATACCTCCACCAATCCCTATCCTTACCTGTAACAGTGACCCAGAGAGCGAATGGAAACTGTTTCTTGAACATCATTTTCTGGAGTTTACAAAATTGAAGGGCAATCTTCCCATCGTTATTCTGCCATTTCCTTAATTCTCCTTATCTTCAGTGCCACCAAATAGTTTCCAGTTTTGTTGTTGACTCTGATATGTAAATGTTTGAGGAGCTTATTGTTATAGCCACTGTCCCATTTGCCTCTTCTGCCTGTTTGTGAGTCTCTCTGCTGAACACCTCAAGATCTGTACTGTGCAATAGGGGAAATAACGCAATACATAGTGCTTCCTGTGTGCAAGAGACCGCATTCCAGGATTTCCATCCGTACACAATGGACAGATGTTTTCTGAAGTCTACTAACTTGTGGGTGGCACAGTTGCATAGTAGATAGCACTCTCGCCTTAAACATATAAACCATTTAACCAGTTCCTCACCGCTGTACCGTGTATTTTCTGTGTATCTACATCCCTGTGGACTTCACCTCAGCATCAGGGATGTAGATACACGTACAGCGTGGTTACGGCAATGAGCGCCCCCTCAACCCCCGCAGCTACTTCAACCCCCCATGACCCCCATGCTTCTATAGCGACCCCCCTAGCATCAGATCGCTGATTGGTACTCACCAATCATGCCCCAAGGGTTGCGTGATGTTGGCCCCCCAACAATCGACACAAATAAAAATTCTAGCATGTTTTGTTAGTGCTATGTTTATGCTCATTTGTGCTGCATAAATAAAGATTTGTGCTGCTTTTGTTTAGAAGATAATAAAAATTATTTTTTTCCATATGATGACATCACCCAGCCCCACCTACAACAATGCATGGACATGAAAATGGTATGGTTGGTTAGCGCCGGGTTTGTGCCCATTTGTGCTGCAAAAATAACAATTCTATCTGTTATAGTTTTCAAGATATTAAAGATTTTTGTAAAGGTCAAAAGGCACCTAATTCTTCTACAACAGCCCATGGACACAAAAATTGTGTGGTTGGTTAGTGCTGGGTTTGTGCCCATTTGTGCTGCAAAAATCACTGTTCTGCCTGTTGTCGTTTTCAAGATATTAAAGGTTTTTATAAAGGTAAAAAGTTCACCTAGCCCCCCTACAACAGAGCATGGACACAAAACGGCATGGTTGGTTAGCACTAGATTTGTGCCCGTTTTTGCTGCAAAAATCACTGTTCTATATGTTATAGTTTTCAAGATATTAAAGATTTTTATAAAGGTCAAAAGTTCCCCCAGCTTCATTTACACAGCATTTATTCACTTCACTATTGAGATGTTTTTGTTTATTTAATGTACATTTTTATAGCTCTCAAATTAAAGGGACCATGTCCCTGAGCTCCTTTTAAAATAGAATTTGGACTTATCTGGGGCTTCCTCCAACCCCCGTAGGCCGCAAGGTCCCTCGGTGTCCTCCTGGCTCCTCTCCCTGTCCCACTGGCAGCTCCGGCAATCGGCAACTTTGCGAGTCCCCGACGCACATGCTACACGTCATCACGCGCGAGAGTCCTGCACATGCGTGGTTCAGTCTTAGAGAACCGCGCATGCACAGCACTTTCACGCTGGCGTGATGATGCGTAGCCAGCCGGTGTGATGAGATGTAGCGTGTGTGGATCTGTGTGGGAAGGCCACTGGGGCTGGGAGGCAGACAGCGTCAGCGAGGGTAAAAATTAGCAATCACCCTAAGCTTCCCAGCGCCCTAGGCCTATGTGGCCGACCTTTCCAGTCGTGGCCAGTCATGTTTCATCACACATGCCTGGCCAAGCCATGCTCACCCCTGTCGCAGCAATTACTTCAACAGCCCAGCCAGGTCACAGCATCACCGCCAGCCAACCCAGCCACAGCATCGGCCACAACATCACTGCCAGGCCTTTCAGCCCACACATCATCCCCAATCCAGCCAAAAACAGTATTGCCAGGCACAGCAGCCAGCAGAGGAGAATTCAGAAGCCAGGCATATTCTGCCTATTTATGTGAAATGCTGTCTATTTATGTGCCTCATGACTGCTGAATTTGTCTTGTTGGGAGCCTTATGATTTGTTGGAGGCCTCATGATTGCTGAATTTGTCTTGTTGGGAGCCTCATGATTTGTTGGGGGGCCTCATGATTGCTGAGTTTGTCTTGTTGGGGGCCTCACGATTGCTGAATCGGTCATGTCGGGGGCCTCACGATTGCTGAATTTGTCATGTTGGGGGTCTCATGTTTGCAGAATTTGTCTTGTTGGGGGCCTCATGATTGCTGAATTTGTCTTGATAGGGGCCTCACGTTTGCAGAATTTGTCTTGATGGGGGGCCTCATGATTGCTGAATTTTTCTTGTTGGGGGTCACCTGATTGCTAACTGCGAGACTATGGGAAAAACTGAATCCTCATCATATGAGACAAAAGCATTAAACCTACCTTTTTTTAGCTTTTTAAAACAGAAAATAAAACTGTGAGGTTCTAAAAAATTGAATACATTTTCAGGAGTAGGATGGATGAAATTGTTTATCTTCACAGTTTATTTTCAACTTAGATTTTCCATAATGTTCATGTATGAGTTAAAACATTTGTACAGTATTTAGTTTAAATTGGTGTTGCCACTTTGCAATAGATAAGTGACTTTTGGGCTGCAGTTTGGGCACTCGGCCTCCAAAAGGTTCGCCACCACTGTCCTAATCTAATGTCCCACCATTGCTTAGTTCATGTAAATTTGTCTCCACCCGTTACCACACCCACCTTCTGGTCCATGGCCCACCCATTTTTCGGTGCGGCGTGATAAGCGCTCCATACAACGTGATCATCATATTTTCGGCAAGCTAGCTGCAGTGTGCTGATCTCTGCTGCCTACAGTATGTACAGTATACGCTGTTCTCTAGTTGCTGCACTGTGTGCTGATTTACCTCCAGTGTGTACAGTGTAAGGTGTTACTCTGTGCCTTTACTGATTGTAAACCAGCTATATTGTATGCTGATCCCAGCTACTTTCAGTATGTACAGTATTAGCTGTAAAGCCTGGTACACACATACAATTTTGATTAGCCAATTTTAGCTCTGTTCATCAAATTCATTGTCTTTTGGCCCACTTACCGCATGGGGGTGGTAAAATTGGTCGATGATTGACCAATCAAAATTGTATGTGCGTATACATCTTTGATCTATGCCTATACTGATTGTAAATTATCTAAATAAAGGACAGGGGCTCCATCCAATATTTCGATGGGCAGGCCCCTTATCTGTAGCTTACACCGCTGCTAAGTTCATGTACGAGCCGGATGTACCCCCCCACCTAGTGCCCGCAGGTGCCCCCGATCTCCAAGGACCCTAGAAACGCCCCTGGCCAGATCTACAAATAACATAGAAATTGGCTAAATAACAAAACTCACACAAATAATATAGTCATAACTACACCACCCCACCCCCCCCCCCTCGCCCAGGGAAAAAAAAAACTAAGAAAAAGGGAAAAAGGAAAAAAAGGGAAGTAAAAAAAAAACACACACACAAAGGCTGAGTTTGTATATCTTTAGCAGAAACATATGCAATCTCATCATGTTGGCAAAATCTGCATATTTATGTGAAGTGCACCCTGTAAAAATATGAAACAAAAGATTTATTAGATTGTACAATAAACAATATTATATATGTAAAACATACATTATGGACTGCTCAATAAAAGATGAAAACAGGGTAAAGGAATACAAGGGGAATGATATTAACAGGAAATAAATACAGAAAGAATAAATACATAATATATTTGTCGTTACCTTTAGAATTCTTAAGTAGGTGCAGTCAGGGTATTGTATATTGATTCATATTTCTGTGTTAACTCCTATTAATAAAATGAATACAGAATAGTGTGTGTATAATATATACATTAAAAAATGGTTTAATATATTTTAAATCCTTTACCACTTTCTAGATTCTTTATACAATAAATGGGATCTAAATCATCATCTGATTTTCAAACAAGTTCTACACGTAGAGGAAACCAATAGACTTGCTGCTGCTGATGGGTGGGTGGCTTATGGTACAAGACTATGAAGAAGATCTTTGTGATCTCCTATACCCGTTGCAGCTCCAGTAGATGGCGCGGAAAACTTGGTAACAATTGGAAAATAAAAGATCACTTCAATAGTGTATCAGGGGTGACTCAGTTATACACATACAATTAAACACTTACATTAGTATAAAAATAAAGTGCCTTTCACTATCTAAGCCTACCTCAACCTTTCAGTACACTATTGTGGCCTGCCACCTTGGCTCCGGTGATGGTTATCAGAACGAGAGTGTGTGGAGTGTGGTAAGTTTGTGAAAAGGACATCATTATGCGTTTTGCTTGCTCCATCTTTGTCAGATTCTGATGTTCCACAGTAGTTTTCTCTCTCTCTCTCTCTCTCTCTCTCTCTTTTTTAGTAGCAAAAAAGTTTCTGTACCGTGTTAGCCAAACAAATTATATAGGTAGAAAAAACAACGTTTTGTAAAAAATAATAAAAAGGTATTATTTTTTACAAAACATTGTTTTTTCTCTCTTTTTTAAACATTCAATTTTTATTGATTTTAAAAAGAATTGCGTAAACTATCCTCCTTTTTGTTGGCTCCACCTAAAAAACATCTCCCGCATCCACCCTTTTCTCACACAGGACACTACCAAACTTCTGGTGCACGCCCTGATTATTTCATGACTAGACTATTGCAAATCTCTGCGGCCTCCCTGACAACCGTTTAGTCCCGCTATGTCCATTATAAACTCTTCTGCATGACTCATCCACCTCTTCTCCTGCTTCTCCAGCCCAATCCTCCTCTGCCAGTCCCTTCACTGGCTGCCAATTACACAGAGGATACAATTTAAAATCCTTACTCTCGCCTACAAAGCTCTCCACAACATAGCCCCTTCCTATCTTAATCAACTTATTTCCAGATACCATCCTACACACAATGGGCTTGATTCACAAAGCGGTGATAACCCAGTTATCACGCCTAAAAGACTTTAGGCGTGATGACCTTTTCACCACTGAGTTATCACTGCTTTTTCCTGCTCTTCGCGCGAAGTTACCGTGCGCGCGCAAAGTCCCATAGGGTTTAATGGGAGCTTCGCGCGAAGCGTCGGGTGCTGCGCGCGCACTTACGCGCGTACGCGCGGTAACTTCACGCGAGTTTCTTCTTATCATGCCTAAAGTGAGTTTAGGCGTGATAAGGGCCTTTTCACCAGCGTGCAAACACTTTGCACCGCTTGGTGAATCAAGCCCAATCTCCGCTCTGATTACGATATCCTTCTGTCTTCTTCCTGATCACCTCTTCCCACTCCCGCTTGCAAGACTTCTCTCGATCCTCTCTCCTCCTCTGGAACACTCTTCCTCAACACAACTGCCTCTCACTTACACTTACTCTTTTTAGACGCATCTGAAAACTCACCTCTTCAGGCATACTCTCCTACCTAGGACACTGCCAACTGACCACCATTTCTACCGCTCCATACACAGCTTCCCTTTACCTAATGTCCTATACCTTAAACCTTTAGACTGTAGTGCAAGGTACACACTATGAGATTTTCTGGCAGATTTACTGTCAGATCGATTATTTCTAACATGTCCAATCTGCTTTCCGATTAATTTCCGAGCATTTTCCTATTGAAGTGAATGGAAACGGTTGGAAATCGATCAGATAGTTCTCAGAATTCGATCGGAAATCAGATCGGACTTGTTGGAAATAATCGTTCTAACAGTAAGTCTGCCAGAAAATCTCATAGTGTGTACCCAGCTTTGGGCCTTTTGGCCAGGGCTCTCTTCTCATATTGTCTCATAATACTGCGTGTAATGAGTGTACATACCTCCCATCCTGTGTAAAAGTATGTAGTTCATTTGTTCACTGCTTTAGCTGTTATCCACTCCTGTCCTTTACTAACTGTTGTATGGTTTACTTTGTATTGTTATACCCTGTATGCTGTTGTACAGCACCATGGAATTGGCACTATTTAAATCAATAATAATAAATGAATAACAGTACTCTTATATGAATACAATAATCCAGGTAACAAGCAATGAGGAGAGTTAGAGGACAGATAACCAGGGAAATAGTGGTTAGCATATTGTAGACCATATCTATATCAGTAAGGGCGATAGCCATACAAAGATTCTAATTTCTCAGCACATAGATCTTATGACATACAGGCCCATATGCAATAAACTTTTTCTCCTGAGTTTTTTCCTAGGAGATAATTTTTACAACTTGTCATAAAATGCCATTTAAGCCACCAGCAAGCAAGAAAATACTCAAAATAAATTTGAAAGTACTTTTTCACCAACTTCTGGGTACTTTTTTTCAATTGTAAAATGCAGAAAATTTAGTTTATAGAGAAGCTGAAAATTATCTCCTAGGAGATAACTCAGGTGAAAAACGTAATTGCATATGGGCCGCAGTGTACCTCCTGTTATTATATCTACTGAAAAGTGTACTATAAACAGACTGGGAGATTGGGCTCCAATCCCGCTCATTATCTCGCACACTCTCTCTTTGGCATTCTCTAGCTGAGGCAAGCTGGCAGGTCACTGCAGTGTGCTGAGAGGTTGATGGAGGCTGGGATAGTGAGAGGCACTTAAATGACCCCTGCTACACTACTGGAGCATGTTAAACAAATAAAACGATTATTTGGCCATGTATTTATTCAAAAATGAACCAATAACAATTGCGTGGGGAAAAGTAAATGCATCAGTATTTGGTGTAACCTCCCCTTGCACAGTAATCCTTATTTGTAGCAACTATTGATCAGTCCTGCACATGAGCTTGGAGGAATTTGTGCTCATTCCTCCATACAGAAAACTCTTGGAAATTGGCACACACACTATGGGCCATATCCTATTCAAGGTGATAAGTAGCTTGCAGATGCGAGCTACTTATCACCTTGCCATCGCGCGAGGATTACCAGCAAATCCTATTGCATATATCCTTCGCGCGATGGCCGATCGTTAGAGAGCATTACTCAGGCGAAAGCCTGAGCGATGCTCCCTATTACCGGGCGATGGGGAGTGAGGTTTACGCTGTGGTGCTGTCCATCAGCACCACGGCCTCACTCCCCACACATGCGCACTCGCCCGCTGAACATCGCCGCCATCTTCCGCCGCAGCATCTGGGGGTCTCCTTTAATAAGGAGACCCCCAGAGCTCCCCATCAGGTCACCGCACAGTTTAGAAGTCCCCGCGCAGCTCTGCAAAGGCTCCCCTGTCATATGTACCGCCACCGACCACCTGCCGCCTCTCGCCGCAAAATCCGTCGTGTAATTACAGTGTATCTAACACTGTAATTACTGTCCGCATAGAAGGAGCCCGGGCAAAGCATCTTTGAATCTGCAGCTGGGGCTCCCCATTGGTCCGCTGTCTGAGCCATTTTATTGGTTCAGACAGCAGACCAATGGGGAGCCCGGCTGCAGATTCAAAGATGCTTTGCCCGGGCTCCTTCTATGCGGACAGTAATTACAGTGTTAGATACACTGTAATTACACAACGAATTTTGCGGCAAGAGGCGGCAGGTGATCGGTGGCGGTACATATGACAGGGGAGCCTTTTCAGAGCTGCGCGGGGACTTCTAAACTGTGCGGCGACCCGACGGGGAGCTCTGGGGGTCTCCTTATTAAAGGAGACCCCCAGATGCTGCGGCGACGACGTGCGTTAGCTAGTTTAGACCTGCTTTTTGCAGGTCTAAGCTAACGCTCATGTCTGCCGGGAAGCATCGCTTCCCGGAGACATGATAAGGGTAATTGGATTCCGTGGTAAGAACTCGCTGGGCGAATATCAGAATCAGAATCAGAATCAGAAATCTTTTAATCGCCACGCACGACTGGGTCGTGCACGGAATTGGGTTTGGCACATACAATTGCTCAGAGAGAGATTGAGAGTAGTATCAACATAAGAAATTTGCATAGTATCAACAAAGAGAAAAAAAACAAAACAAAACGTAGTCATACAATCATACATTATAAGGCATAGTCATACAAAAACACACAGTATACTCAGTGGTACATATTAGTAGTTAGATGTGCAGCGGTATAGCGGTAGTCTGCAGGGTGCAGTTTAAACAGATTTAAACTAGACAGTCCTTCAGTCAGCAACTGTAGCATTTGGGGGGGGGGGGGGGGGTGGCATTAGAGATGAAGGGAGTTCAGAAGGTTGATGGCAGAGGGGAAAAAGGAGTCTCTATGCCTCGAAGTTCTGGTGTAAATGGCACGAAACCTGCGGCCTGAATGGAGCCGGCTGAAAAAGCGGTGACCCGGGTGTGAGGGATCGCTGGCAATTCTCAGTGCTCTAGAGCGTAATCTGGAGTTGTGGAGGAGGTCGAGCGAGGGGAGAGGTCTACCGATGATTTTCTCCGCCGATCTAATGACCCTCTGCAGCTTGTATCTGTCGCTGTTGGAGGAGCCAGCGTACCAGACTAGGATGGATGAGCAGAGGACGGACTCAATGGTAGCTGTGTAGAAGTTCATCAGCAGCTCCTGGGCCATGCCAAACTTCTTCAGTTGGCGGAGGAAAAACAGCCTCTGTTGTGCTTTCCTCTGGGTCAAGGCAGTGTTTGCCTTCCAGCTCAGGTCCCTAGAGATGGTAGTGCCCAGAAGGCGGACGCTAGCCACTCTTTCGACCTCTGTGCCATCAATGTAGATTGGTGGTGGAGTGGGCGCCTTCTTCCTGAAGTCCACTATCAGCTCCACGGTCTTGGCTGTGTTGAGGACCAGCCTGTTCTCCTTACACCACTGACAAATTCTGTCGACCTCACGACGATAGTCCTGCTCGTCATTGTTTGTTATAAGGCCAACAATGGTGGTATCATCAGCGAATTTGATTACTTTTACCGAGTCCACAGTGGATCTGCAATTGTTCGTATAGAGGGAGAACAGGATCGGTGACAGGACACAGCCTTGTGGGGCCCCTGTGTTTGTTGTCCTGGGATGGGACGAGATATCCCCCAGTTTGACAGCTTGGGACCTGTTGGTCAGGAAGTGTGTAATCCATAGGTGAAGGGTGGAGTGGACATTCAGTGCCATGAGATTGTTTTGGAGTATGCGGGGGCAGATGGTGTTAAATGCTGAGCTGAAGTCCAGCAGGAGGATTCTGACATATGAGTTTGGTTTGTCCAGGTGGATGTTTGTAAGCTCCAGGCAGATGTTGATGGCATCATCAGTGGATCTGTTCGCTCTATACGCAAACTGTAGCGGGTCCAGTAGTGCCGAGGTAGAAATCTTAAGGTGGGACAGGACCACCCTCTCAAAGGTTTTCATGATGACCGATGTTAGTGCAACGGGCCTGTAGTTGTTCAGGTCGGGGATTCCCTGCTTCTTGGGGACAGGGATGATGGTGGACTTTTTGAAGCACACAGGGACTTTGCTTTCCTGGAGGGACCTGGTGTAGATGGAGGAGAGAATGGGAGCGAGCTGCCGTGAACAGGTTTTTAGGCAGGCTGGTGACACGCCATCCGGGCCGGAGGCTTTCCTGGCGTTCAGCGTTGTTAGGTGGCGTAAGACAACTGCCTCGCTCACAGCTGGAGGTGGTATGCACAGCCCTCGGTCATTGTCATCCGCAGATAAGGACTGAGCGTCTGAAGGTGTTGCTAGCCCCCCCAGTACCTCCTGGTTCTCGAACCTGCAATAGAAATTGCTGAGGTTCTCGGCTAGCTCAGTGCTAGGCGTCACATGTTGTGGGGGAGGTTTGTAGTTTGTGGCAGCTTTTAGACCCTTCCAGACAGTGCGTAGGTCGTTTGAGCGAAGGTTGTGTCGCATCTTCTCCGCATACTCCCTCTTGGCGGCCCTCAGCTCACGCTTCAGGTTGTTTCTTGCCATCTTGAAGTCCTCCTGGTTGCCGGATTTGTGTGCGGCTTCCTTGCTTCTCCTCAGTTGCCGTAGTTTGTTGGAGAACCAGGGTTTGTTATTTGGAAAGACCTTGAAGGTCTTGGATGGAATGCAGGAGTCTTCACAGAATCTGATGTATGAGGAGACATTGTCCGCCCACTCATCCAGGTCCGGTGCTTCCAGGGCTTTCCAGTCTGTACAGTCGAAGCAGGCTTGGAGTTGGAGTTTGGCCTCCCCCGACCACACTTTGGTAGTCTTTAGCACTGGTTTTGCTGACTCCAGGCGCCTCCTGTAGGTGGGGATCAGGTGAATGAGGGAGTGGTCGGAGGAGCCAACAGCTGCTCGAGGGACCGCTTTATAAGCGTCTTTCAGCACAGTGTAGCAATGGTCAAGAGTGTTCAGGTTCCTCGTAGGGCAGGTAACATGTTGGTGAATATATTGCCCAAGCGGGTTCTTTTCCGCCTGGGGGGGGTCTAAAGTTTAATTAGATTAGGCGATGCCCCCATCGCCTAAGTTAAGAACTCGCCAGTGCTTAGCGCTGGCGAGTTCAGCAATAGAATATGGCCCTATGTGTCTGGAGAAGCATCATGATTTAATAAAATTTACAATCTCTGGTTTCTCTTCTCACCAAATTGTTCAAGGACCTGGATTTCACCACAGGTCTGGATCCGATAGCATTTCTTTGGTGGAAAATCACCAACTTTACCACGCTCAAGAATCTTATCTTAGATCATGGTAAGCTCCCCACTAGCAATGATATGACCACTAATTATAATTGTTCACACTCTGAACTGTTCAAATTTTGGCAAATACATAACTGAATTCATTCATTACCTAAATTAGCTGCTAACATAACCCGGCCCTACCTACTTTAAAAACCTGGGCCTTAATGGTCCCAGATGAAAAGAATGGTGTCTTATCTATATTCAATATTAATTCAAAACCAGCCCTCTGAATGTATCGAATATGCATTTATGAGGTCATGGGTGAATCGATCCCCTGGAAAGAGTGGAGAAAGTTGAGTCTCTCTCCAAGGGTAGCCTTCAAACTACTGTAATTAAAGTTTCTTTGCGTTTACTCCATTGCACCCAAAAATGTATCACACAAACATCCTTGCCTTCCCTCTTACTGTTTCAGAGGTTGTCATTCTGTGGCATCTATGATCAATGTATGGTGGGAATGCCCTAGGGTGTGTTCTATATAGACTAGAATTGCAGGCCTCCTCTCAAGCTTACAGCACAAAATGATCAATAAAGACATTTAACCGTTCCTTGAAGCATGCCTCCCCCTACCCTGGCCAAGCACATCCTCACCTCAACTAAGGTCTATATAGCTTCTTAGTGGAAGCAGAGTGCTTTAAATATTGACAATATCCTCTCCTTTGTTGATAAAGAAATGACCTATGAATGCATTAACGCCAGAGTCACTGATACTTTACCCCTCTTTGAGAAAGTATGGCAGCTCTGGCTCGGCTTTAGGGGAGGCCTGCATATGTTCAACTTACTCAATGATTTGGCATCTGCTGTGGAGCCTGCCTATAGCCCATGTGCATTTCTATTCTTTCCATTGCAATTACTACATTAACCATGATCTCTAGTGTACCAGACCACTGTGTATATTTTTTGTATTTCCTTGTGACCTTTCAGTTTCATTTGTTTGGATAAGAATTTTCTCATTCAATCTTTGTATGTTAGTACTTTTGTTTATAGCCTGCCTTTGTCATTTGATTATCCTGCTAAAATGTGATATTCGCAGAATGTATAGTACTCTGTTTCTGTACTAACTGATGTATGTTATGCTTGCCCTGAATTAAGATTCTTTTGAGCACCAAAAAACACACACACAAAAAATAAATATACGATTAGTGCTTTTGTTCGAATTTGGGACCATGTGGTTTTGAGCCCGAACAGACACATTCAGCACCATTCCTCCTTCCAGCTGGGAATCAGGAAGTAACCGAGCTAAATGAAAGTCACTCTATCCTGCTGTCTGGTGCTGAAATGGTGCTGAATTGGGTTCCGAACCACGTGGTCCCAAATCCAACAGCAACATTAAAAACTACCCCAGAGGATCTGCCCGACATGGACCATCACATGTGCAATACAGGAATAATGTAAAATGGTAACAGTGCTCACCTGGTAGTCAGATTCTTGCCCCAGTCTCCCCTGCGCATGAAAGATAAGATCCACACATGAATAATATCACTGTTATAATATGATAAGTTGTACTGCAGACTATCACTGTAATGTATTTTAATATAATTAAATTCTCAGTGCAGATTATGAAGGTGTTTATTAGTTATATCAGGGCTTCCATGAAGAACAGTCCTCATTGATCACCCACCTGGATATGCTTGTTTTTTGCTTATAAAAATAATAATTGGGGGGAAAAAAAACAACAGAAAAAACATTTAGCACCTTCTCCCTAACGCTTTTATTAACACCTTGTCATCCAAGCGGGCTGATATAGATGGGAGGTCTTAGAATGTATGTGCATGCAGATTTCCCTATATAAATTGCTGGCAATCGCTTAGTTAATGAGGGATTGTCAGCCAAAAAATCAAATTCCATTCACCTACTGCACTGTGTTCATTATGCAGCCTGGATCCTTACCCTGCAAGCACTCCAATCTATTCAGAAATGTTTCTGCTGTAAAAAAATCGTATCTCAGTCAGCCTGGTTATATTTTTGCCATCGCCAACGAGAAGAAGAGAGGGAAGCTTGTCATCAACCCTCCCACATTCCTGCTCCTCGCTGATTGGCTAAGGGCAGTTCAGTGTGATCTATGCTGCTGTGCTCTTGTGTTTACAAAGCAAGCTAACTATGACCGTGCAGATTCTATGAGAAGAAAAAAGTAAGGGAGGAAATGACAATCAGTTGGCAAATGCCTGACACAAAATTCTCTTTATTTACTATATAAAATTCGCTGAAATCAAAAGGTGGACAGTACAATACATCTGTTATGTAAGTAGAACAAGTAGTAGTTATCTACTTCTGTATGTGTTTTTTCCTGGCATAGTATGGCTGACCCTGCTGCTTTAAGATGCAGTGTAATGATATGCAATTTCACATTTGACAACACAAAACATGTGGCTGCCTCTGAGCATGCCCAGTGTGTGAGACTTGGAGAAACATGTTTATATATATATATATATATATATATATATATATATATATATATATATATATATATATATATATATTTTAAGGAAAAATGTTTTACTGTATATGTATTTTTAATTTAGATACATATTTAAAAAAGAGCATTTTATTTCCTCCTACCCTCAAGCCTCGGTAACCTCCTGCAGGCTGGTATAACACATGAATTGCAGAATCCACTGATGAAAGACTTTGGCCTCTGAGCTGTGCTAAACCACACTTTCCAGAATAATGTGGGCAATCTGCAAAAACTGCTGCAGCAAAGCATCACACCCCCCTTTCCCCTTGCCTCCCCCTTTGCTAATTGCCCTTGGCCAGTTTATTGGACATATACCGTATATACTCGCAAGCAAGCCGACCCGCATATAAGCCGACCCCCCCACTTTTAACTGAAAAAACAGAAAAAAATGATTGACCCTCATGTAAGCCGGGGGTAGGAAATGCTGGCCGTGTGATTCCCTCATGTGTGTCCCAGTATAGCTAGTATAGTGTCCATTATGGGTAGGTAGTGCCCTGTATAGCTAGTAAAGTGCCCAGTATAGCTAGTATAGTGCTCAGTATAGCTAGTATAGTGCCCAGTATAGTTAGTATAGTGCCCTAGTATAGTGCTCAGTATAGGTAGGTAGTGCTCAGTATAGCTAGTATAGTGCTCAGTATAGCTAGTAAAGTGCCACAGTATAGCTAGTAAAGTGCCACAGTATAGCTAGTAAAGTGCCCCCAGTATAGCTAGCATAGTGCTCAGTATAGCTAGCATAGTGTTCAGTATAGCTAGTATAGTGTTCAGTATAGCTAGTATAGTGTTCAGTATAGCCAGTATAGTGTTCAGTATAGCTAGTATAGGGCCCAGTATAGCTAGAATAGTGCCCCAGTATAGCTATTATAATGCCCCGGTATAGCTAGTATAGTGCCCCAATGTAAGTAGATAGTGCCCAGTATAGCTAGTATAGTGCTCAGTATAGGTAGATAGTGTCCCGACCCCCCCCGCCCGCCGCCGCTGCTGCTGCTGCTGCTATTATTAGCTTACCCGGCGGCTTCCCATATCCCTCCCTCCGTCTCCTGCACTGGCTTGTAAATAGTTCGCAGCAGCTCGCCCCACGGCGGCTGCTGTGTGATGACGGAGGAAGCTGTAGGCAGAGCGGCTTCCTGTACGGGCGATGTGTATCGCCGTTGCTATGGGAACCGCTCTGCCTACAGCTTCCTCCGTCATCACACAGCAGCCGCCGTGGGGCGAGCTGCTGCGAACTATTTACAAGCCAGTGCAGGAGACGGAGGGAGGGATATGGGAAGCCGCCGGGTAAGCTAATAGCGGCGGCGGCGGCGGAGGGGGGGGGTATAAGGAGCAAACATGACTCGCAAGCAAGCCGACCCCCCAACTTTTGGCCCACTTTTGGGGGGTCAAAAATTCGGCTTGCTTGCGAGTATATACGGTAAATACTCTGGGCACAGAAGTATGTAAATACAGGGTAAAGGCTCGTACACACCATACTTTAGCAAACGATGGGTCCGCCAGACCCTCCAGCTGGGCGGGTGTTCTGCTGACAGTAGCACGTGTGTGCATGCTGTGTGTACGCGCCTTAAGAGTGATGCTTGTGCTTCATGGGGAGATTAAACCTATTGTCTGCAGTTTGAGTCCAATTTGTTGTATAACTTGATGTATTCAAAAATACCAGAAGATTCTTGGGGCATTTCACACCTCTAGTGCTTCAGTTCCAACAAATTAAAACTTCACATGTCGTTACATTGGAGAAATGATTGAGGCCGGTTTTGCGTTTAATTTTTGCATTGCGGTGGGGATGCGATGCACCTGCCGCACCCACAGCAACACAAAAATTACTAACATACCTGCGGCAGAGTGAGCTGACACGGTCTTATGCATAGCTCACCGCACCGCAGGCCCCTTGCTGCCCCTTGTCCAGTTACGTAATCCCTGCTGGACAAGAAGTACGCCACTGGGATTTCCGGGGCTCCCCGACGTATTCCTATCGCACTGCGCATGCGCACTGCAACACAGCTGCCATCCCTTTTAAGAGGTATGCATTGCCCACTGACTTACATTACATCTACCTCCGTGGAAGTCAGCCGGTAAAGCACTGTTGATTTCGCAGCAGCTTGGCGGTGACTTGGAAACTTCTGGTGCAACGCGGTAGGTGTCCTTGGCCCCATTGACCTCCATTTCCACTGTGTTACCTTGTGGTAAAACAAGGCAACGCAACACCCTTGCAATGAAAGTGTAAAAGGGGCCTAAAGAATAAATAAGTGCAGAGCTGGTACCTGATCTCCTGGCATGGTCTGTTCATACTGGCTTGACTGAAGAGCGTGTGCCTCATCATATTCTTCACCTTTGGTAGTTTGTAAGTAGAAGACATGAAATATTAAGCATATGTTTAAAATGATTAGTAGATAAAGCAAATGAAAATAAAAAACCTAAATTTATTAACGCTCCTCTACACCTGCACTCACTCCTGCCTCTCCACCCTTCCCACCCCAACACCCACCTCTGCTTACATGAACCAGTGTTGCAGCAGGTCTGCCTTAAACACAGCATTTTGTATGTCTCATACACAACATGACACTCCAAAACACCACTAACACACCCTAAATGCACTGCCGGCTGGCACTCCACTCTACTCGGGGCCCCGATTGGAGACAATGGAGTCCATAACTTTTGCCAATGGTAACAGCAGTGGGTGTGAATTGATTTCACTAGTCCGGTGTTAGCAAGTTGTCTCGTACTCTGCTCTCTTTAGCAGAGCAGGGACAAGGTCCTCCAGCACCCAAGGCTGAGACACCAAAGTGCGCCCCTCCATCCCTCCCACCTCAGCTGTCACACACGGATTGCTATTAGACTAAGAGGGCCACAGGGCCCACAACCTCCCCAACACCTTAATATCTAGTTATCTGGCTTGCAGTCACTGCTATGTATCCCCTTTTCTTATTTCTTTCTGCTTCATACACAATTAGGAATGACAGCTGAATGAATTGTGCACCCCCTCCTACACTGCTCCCTGAGGCTGGAGCCTCTCCAGCCTATGCCTCGGCCCGGCCCTGCTCTTTAGCTCCATCAATAAGCCACCTTTAAACAATTGTAGAGCACTGGGCACTTGATAAATTCCAGGCTTTATTAATCCAAACAGACATCAGTGCACAAAAAACCCTAATGTTAGAACACAGTGGGGGCACAAGTCTGTGGTCTTACAGCCATTTCATGGACTTCTGCTGCCTCAGAGACCATTATGCAGAGTAACACACTGCAGAAGCAGAAGTGCCCAGTACTCTAAAATTGTTTAAAGGTATCTTCTTCCACAGGAGCTGCTGAGGGCTGTGGAGAGCGCACATCTAGGGAAGGAATGAGGAGCGCATTCACAGGGGACAATTTTCTTACTGGACAAACAGGTCTGGAGCCACAATGGGAACAAAAGAGGGGAGAACAGAGGTATGCAGATTCTAACACTGGGAGCAGTAAGTGAACACTGTACCCCATCCACCAGCACAACATGTTTTCTAAGCAGAGCAATTTGGGCTCTGGTATCTGGTATTAAAGTATACCTAGAGTTACAGACTATTCAGCAAGTTCATGGTGAACCAGAACTCATTGGAGTGTGTAAGGGGCTACAATGGACCAAAAAACCCTCTTACTAAAATGCTATTGAAAACAAAAATTAATATATGCAAATCACCCATAGCTGATTGGGTGATTTGCATATTTCAGCAGTGATGCACTGGGAGAAATCTCAGGGCTCACTCCAACCTGAATTATCGCAAATACATTCTGTTGAAGGCAACCTTTTGTTTTCCATTAAAGTGTACCTGAGATGAAAAATAAAAAATATGTATTTATAAATGTTTTCAAAAAGACTTTCAAGTTTTGAGAAGATCAATTTTAAATATGCAAAGGAAAAATGGTTTTTAAACTCAGAAAAATAACATTTTAAAAACCATTTTTCTTTTGCATCTTTAACATTAATTTTCACAGAAAACAACAAGATCTTTTTGTAATTTTTTTAGTGAAGAAAGTGTGTATGGGAGCTTTGCCATTAACCGCTAAGTTTGTCATGAAATGATGCAAAAATTATGCAGAAAATGCGCAAAATAACAAATGCATTACACAACTTCAATTTAATTTCCAAATCGTAATTACGGATGGCTCTACCTGTGAAAATGTATGTGAAATTTTGTGTAATCGGAATCCGCAGAATACATTCATCACTAGTAATTAGTAGGTGGTAAACTTACCATCTCTGGAGGCGTTTTTGTAGATATTTGTCGATTGCAGGTCACTTGGATGCCTGGACATGGAAGATGTTGTGAGTTTATAATATTAAGGTAAATTAAGTAAAACCGTAGGGTACACAGAGACTCCCAAATAGAACAAACAGTGGGAGTACATTAGTGTGTCTCGCCTACAGTTATATGTTAGTTTTAGCAACTGCTATTCCAACATGGCTGCAGACAGGACGCATCGCTGAAGCAGGTAAACATTACACTGCTCCACTGCGCTACTCTGCTATGTACAGAGATTTAAGAGGAGGGGTGTCGTACCAGTTACCCGGGTTTAGATCCAAGAAGGGAGCCCGATGCTATTTTTTTTTTATGATAGGGGGAAGGCATAAGTTATTGCTACACCCCGGCTCAAACTGGAAATGTTTCATTCAGAAACACTCACAGTTTTGTCCCTCTGGACGGGAAGGCAGTGCACTTTCTTTCTTTGGAAACTCTTAAGGTCCGTATAAAATGCCAAGGAGGGGGCGCATTTAGCCTGCGGGCCTTGCGTTTGACACCTGTGGTGTAGAGTGAAGTCATTGGCAAATGACAATGTGGCTCACTCACTTGAAATATTTTAAATGCCAAAACTTTAGGTCTCAAAAACTTTCAAAATGTAATAGGGAAATTTGTAATGACACACATTTCAGGTCTCTGCAAAAGTGGCTGCAAATATTTTTTCTTTTTAGGCAAGTAACTGCGGCAGCCCTACTAAAGACCTTTATTTGAAAAACCTATAAACTATATGGGATTTTGGCATGTATGCATGAAAAAAAAACCTTCATATAAAATATGAAATTTTTGCAGAATATTTCACACTTGATCTATCTCCGCCATGCCACTGCCCGGGTTTTGGTACACTTTGTTCACCTTTCTTAAAGAAATTGTGGCTGCAGGGATGCCAGGAATGTTTCAGACTTAAAGTCAATGGGGTTCGCTGCAAATGACCAGATGGAATGCTAGTGAAATAACATTCATGATAATGTTCATGAACGCGTTCACAAACACGATGTTCGGCCATTCTTCATGTTTACCTTCTTGTAATAAATGTGTCCAATTTAACTATGGTAAACTATGATAAACAACTGTATACATGCTTTAAAGGATACCAGAGCTGAACAATTAAATAAAGGCAGGAGCAGGCATGTGTTACCGGTAGATGCTGTCTTCATGCCCAATGCTCCCCCCATTCTCCTCCTTCCCCTTTATTAGCTGCAGAGGAGGATTTACGATGTGATTGACGTCAGGAGGGGCAGAGCTGAAGCTGAAAGCTCTGCCCCTTCCAGAAAATGCCAGCAGATTGCCCCCCGGGCGATTTGGGGGCTCTGCAGGCCTTGTTTTGCGGCGGGGACTACTTGTAATGGGAGCACTGAAGCGAACTATAAGGTAGGACACTTCATGTTCAGAAGAAATAATTAAAACTGTTAATAATGACATTTGAGGACTTTTTTTGTGAAATCCCTTATGCGGCCCAGCCTCATCCTGACTTTGCCTCCTGCGGCCCCCAGGTAAATTGAGTTTGAGGCCCCTGCTTTAAAGAGACACTAAGCGAAAAAAAAAATTATGATATTATGATTTGTATGTAAGAAATAAAACATTAAGATCAGATACATCAGTCTAATTGTTTCCAGTACAGGAAGAGTTAAGAAACTCCAGTTGTTATCTCTATGCAAAAAAGCCATTAAGCTATGAGACTTTCAAAGTCGTGGAGAGGGCTGTTATCTGACTTTTATTATCTCAAGTGTTATTGAACTAATTACGTTTTCTCTGCTAGAGGAGAGGTCATTACTTCACAGACTGCTCTGAAAGAATCATTTTGAATGCAGAGTGTTGTGTAATCTGCACATATTATAGAATGCTGCAATGTTAGAAAAAACACTATATACCTGAAAATAAAAATAGAGAATATTTTCTTTGCTGCTAAACTTCTAGTAATTATTCATAGTACACAACCAATTCATTATATCATATTTTTTTTCGCTTCAGTGTCTCTTTAAAGGAATACCAAGGTGAAATAAGAAATTAATCTTTACTTACTTCTTCCAGCCCCTAGAAGTCATTTGTGCCCGTCGGCATTACTGGGAGCGTACCTAACATGGGTGAGCCTGACGTGGGTGCCAATCACTTGCTAAGAACCTCATTGTCTTTTTTCCCCCTTTCAGTTTTGTTTGATTTCCATCTTTTTTTTTCCTTTTTTTTTTTTCCCCTTCACAATGTTTAATACTTATTTATGTCCTTTTTTTAGGGAAGGGTTTTTGTCACACAGTATATATATATAAAAAAGTTTTCCCTACTTGTGTCCATATGAATTGTTTATCCGTGTCTAGACCACAGGGTGGCAGTGTTCCCTTGCTTTTCTTCCTTTTTTATACTATTTAAAGTTCTCACAGATTTCTAGATGACATAGCAGACATATGATCATGCCTTATAAGGCTGGAAATGGTGGTGTGTCAGCTGTCACACACTGAGCCTTCGTGGAAGTGCCGTTATGAGTCAACACAAAATAGTTCCCTTCATTCACCACCCCATTGCTGCTACATTCTTGCTTGATTTGAATAAAATTTAAAGCACAATTGAAGTCAGGGGCATAACTAGAAATAATCGTCCACCTCCCCCCTCTGCAAAACTTTGGATGCCCCACCCCCTCAAAAAAAAAATCAAAGCAAACAGAAATTGGAAAGACAGGGCAGGCAGGATATAAAACAAGGATAGGATAGGTAGCCAGCTTTAGGTGCCCCCAGTAAAGGTGCCCCCAGTATAGGTTAGCTAGATATAGGTGCCCCGGTATAGGTTAGCCAGGTATAGCTGCCCCCAGTATAGATTAGCCAGGTATAGGTGCCCCCATTATAGGTTAGCCAGGTATAGGTGTCCCCATATGGTATCAATATGGTGGCGGAGAGGATCACACTGGGAAGAGGGCCTTGACACATAGGCTTCCAATCTAATGGGTGGAGGAGTGGGACACATTTGGGGAAGGATTGGCAGTTCAAGGTGTGTCTATAACCACTATATATATATATATATATATATATATATATATATATATATATATATATATATATATATATACTGTATATATTTCTCAGGTTCTGATGATTACACTTTAAAAGTAAAGAGTGCACAGATTAAATCTGGCTAATTCTTCCATTATCCACAAAAAAGTTAAATGTGTTCATTTCATAATTTATGGTGATGATATTTGATTCTAAAATGATGGTCCTTTAAACTAACACTTGTTGCCCTTGACTTTGCAGCAGAAGCATACAGTGAGGCTTACAATAGCATGAAAGCAAAGAAGAACTGAAGTAAAAATACAATTAATTCAATTGCTTATTTTTTTTTCAATATTATCTTATAAATTATTTAGCCAGTGTTTGGTCATTGAAAAATCTTTCTTCACCCCAGTATAATTTTGAAATTTATCACAGTTGGCGACTGACTTTAGTGCCGGCAAGCAATCTCTGTGGAATGTGTGCTTACTGAGAGTACTATGCTTTGAGGGAGATAATGCTTGTTTTTGTCTGTGCCATGCCCCTGACATCACACTATGGGAGGGGTCTCACCACAATATCAGCCAGGTCCCTGATGATCTATTCGAGAAAATGTAAAGTTCCTCCTAAGCCTGACTGCCAGCGCATTGTGCTGTGTTGCAAAAGGGCTATCATTGCTTCTGCATTGGCCTATTTTGTGGGACACAATGTGACAGAATGACTCCAGTGTGAAAGGAGCCGAAAGGCGGAATTTTGCTATAGTGTGTACTTATCACTTTGAACTAAAAAAAAGAAAAAAAAAAGCTAGCTCTAACATTTTTGCAGTGTCCTGGGTGAGAGAAGGTCAGATGCTAGATATGTTTCATGTGCCTTTGTAGTATCGGGTATAGCAGGTGCCATTGCTAACTGATGTAGCTGAAACTGGAAAGCTGCAGGTTACACAATATTTGTGGCTTTGTATTGTGAGGTTATGGTGTAACACACTTACTTTTTATGTTGTGTCCATATGAAAGAAATGACTACAGCAAGAAGACCAACCAGTATCGCAGCTCCGATCCAAATCCCTGTGATTGTTGCAGAATGTTGCGGCAATTCTGATAACACAGTACAATGCAACTGTCAGAGTTACTAATAGTATTTCTCAGTTACTCATACAAAGTGAACTTCATACCAGTGCTTGAGGCTGCCGGGCCACAAGCGCCATTTGGCTGCAATTATACACCATGGGAGTTACATTAGAGGCGATCACATTGATGGGGGGGGGGGGGCAGGGGGGGGTTAGAAGAAAAAAAATAGAACATTTTATTAAAAAATAAATTAATTAATTATTAATAACAAAAAAGTTTCAGCAGCAATTAGATGCCACCAACAGAAAGCTCTGTTGGTGGCAGGAAAAGGGGGCATAATTAATTTGTGTGCTAAGTTGTACAGCCCTGCAGAAAGCTGTTAAAACTGCAGTG
Organism: Hyperolius riggenbachi; assembly: GCF_040937935.1. Classification (NCBI taxonomy): domain Eukaryota; kingdom Metazoa; phylum Chordata; class Amphibia; order Anura; family Hyperoliidae; genus Hyperolius; species Hyperolius riggenbachi. The sequence goes on along the minus strand of NC_090651.1, from coordinate 329,456,655 downwards.
GCCTGGATTGTAAAATATAGCCAGGTCACTGGTCCTCAACTGGTTAACAGCTCCCTTGGGCATCGTGTGTTGCTTTCCATATTCATCCTCCTTTTTTGAATATAGCAACCTTTCTTTCATTTTCAGATGCCCGCGGTGGCTGCAGACGCCCAAGGCTTAGGTCTTTGTGGCCTTCCCAGAAATCCAGTCCTGTTTGTTATGTACTTTCAAATGGCAAAATGTTATTTGTAAGGCCTGAGGTACAATAATGAATCTTTGGTTACTGACTCCCAGCCTGTTAGATGCCAATGTCCCTCCCCACGGTCTGTCTTTCCCCTCCAATATAGAGCCCCCCATGATAGACCTCTCTATTTTAGTGTTTGAATAGGATTGCCTCATATTCTAGCACTGCTCCCATTATAATGTTTCCCATTAGAGTGCTCCTCATATCCAATCCATTATAATGCCTTCATTGCGGTGCTTCTAATTACAAACCCTCCCATTATAGTGCTCCCTGGAGGTTTTGTGCTTCTCATAAGTGTCATCATTATCGTGCCAAATTATTGTGTTTGTGCTTTAGTGGTCCTTTTTACAATGCTCAATAAGAGCCTAACTCCAAACTGTCCCTTTTTTTTATGGAAAGTCCCTCTATGGGAGCCAAATCCCTTCTGTCCCTGTTTCTTCCTCATGTGTCCCTCTTTTAAAACTGATGGAGAGATCTGTGTAAATATATATATATATATATATTTCTGTATATTTTTTTCTTAATTAACTCTTCAGCCTTCAGTCGTTTTCACTTTATGCATCTGAGCAATTTTAACCTCCCATTCATTAGCCTATAACTTTATCACTACTTATCTGTCATGATCGCTGCTGCAGCAGGCATTGCTGGAAGTAGTAGTGCTGCAGCTCAGGTAGTTCTGATCTCTTTCCATGCAAGCTGCATAGCTTTGTCTGCCTTTCCCTGCTGTCAGCTTGTGACTGATTATCATTCACCTGTGTGGGAATCTGCATGTCTGCTCCCATTGGATGACCTCAGTATAAAGATCTGCTTCCTGCAGGACTCCTCGGGTTTTCATAGCTTCAGTTTAAGCCTGTCTTGCTGTCGCTTCAGCCCCCGATCGTGTTTCTTGTTCTAAAGATACTTTGCTGGTTTTGCATCATATATTGGTTCATTGCCCATATATATGCATACCAGCACGTTTATTATTTTCCTTGTATTCGTGTTACGTTGATACATCAGTGACGCTGATATATACGTACACGAACTGTTTATATCCTGTGTTCAGTTAGTCAGTTCTAGCACGTTGATCACCCGTGCTGAGCTAGTTATCCTGTTCCTGGTCCTGTTTGTGGATTGCGTTCATCTCTGCGAGGAGATAACGAATCCTTCTGAATCCTGTCCTGTTACCGTTTGTGGATTGCGTTCATCTCTGCGAAGAGATAGCGCATCCTTCTGAGTCCTGTTCCCTGTATTACTCCAGTCCTAGTCAGCGTTCCTGCTTATGTCATATATCGGTTCATTGCCGATATATACATATGTTAGTCAGACGTTACAAATAGTTTCATTGATAGCTGTAATTGTAATACGCTAGGAAAACATACTTATTGTATATTTGTCTGTGTTACGTTCATCTATCTTGAACCTGCTATTTCCTGACTATCCTGTCCTGTCTTTGTGAGGCACACCATCGCTGCAACGCATTGGCTGCCTCATTCCAGTCTGTCTTGTTGTGGACGCTTGCTGTCACTAAGTAGCGGCTAGCTAGCAAGCGTTCATTCTGTGTACCTGTCCTGATCTCCTCAGTTCTGGTTTATGCGCTCAGCGCTACTTTGCGCTGAGACGTTATAGCGAAAGCATTGTTTGTGGCTGTCGGATCTGCACCGGCTCTGTGCGCCACAATCTCCTTTTGGAGTCAGTCCTCCCCTCCACTATACTAGGGATAGCCTGTTTCCTTGTGCTAGTGTGTGTACCTCCTCCACGTCAGCTCATGCGTTGCATGCTGACTGTGGAGAATACACCACCAAGCCTTACATTATCACAATGAACTGATCTGTGTCTTGTTTTTTCCGCCACCAATTAGGCTTTCTTTGGGTGGTACATTTTGCTAAGAGCCACTTTACTGTAAATGCATTTTAACTGGAAGAATAAGAAAAAAACTGAAAAAATGCATTATTTCTCAGTTTTCGCCATTATAGTTTTAAAAAAATGCATGCCTCCGTAATTAAATCCCACGTATTGTATTTGCCTAATAGTCCCGGGTATTACACCATTTAAATTATGTTCCGATCACAATATATGGTGAAAATATTTTATTTGGAAATAAAAGTGCATATTTTCCGTTTTGCATCCATCACTACTTACAAGCTTATAATTATATAAAAAATAGAAATATGTCATCTTTACATTGATCTTTACAAAGTTTAGACCCTTAGGTAAATATTTACGTGTTTTTTTATTGTAATGTTTTTTGTTTCTTTTTAATTAAACATTTTATTTGGGTATTTTTGGGAGGGTGGGATGTAAATAGTATTTTTTTAATGTAAATATGTGTTTATTTATTTATTTTTTTACATGTAGATGTAGTTTTACTTTTTAGTCACAAGATGGCAACCTTGAGTTTGTTTACATGACGTCACTTTAAGCGTAACATGTACGGTTAGAGGGACGTAGGGGAACGTAAGAGGCAGAAAAAGCGAGGCTTCCGAGAGAAGCAGTGAGGAGAGGAATCAATCATCGGGCACCATGTCCCGATTAATTGATTCCTGGGCTAATGATCTACGGCCAGGAGCGCACGTGCACACGCGCGATCGGCCGCAAGAGTGCGCAGGAGCGCACATGGCCTTCTGGACGTAGCAGGGTGTGGCTGGGCGTGATTAGAGGTGTGGCAGGGGCGTGCCTTAAAACATCCCCTTAACTAAAAAAGTTGGGAGATATGTGCTAGTATTTTCTAATATATGGCCCCAGTTTGTCTGCAGCAGCCATCCAATGACCATTTCCCTGCAGAGATTGACATGCAGGAGTGTACTGTTACATTGCACTTTTCCCTGCACATCTCTCCATGGGAGTACAATGATGATGCTGTTGCAGTCACATGACCATTATAACGGAGAAAAAGAAATAGGGGATCAGAAGTGCAGCTCTGAAGAGTGAGCTGGTAACTAACTCCTTAGGACACTATTGCTTGGTAAGTCTTTACTCTTTACAGGGAGTGGGAGAGAACCAGAGAAAGGAACGCAAAGGGACCGAATCTGGCCTAGCTTGAGGATGCCTGGACTAAGGCAGGTAGTCAACAACTTACAAACACCCGACTTACAAACGGGCCACCAATATGAACGGCCTTGTACTTGTTAAGAAAATCAATTTTAAAAAAATCAAAGAAAAATACTCTTTAAACTCTGTAAAATGGCGGGACACTATACTATATGTCGAGTTCTGAGTTCTGCAAAATTAGCACATCATGATCAGCACTAGGACAGAATGAAGCACAAAGAAGGACAGGGGGGCAGAGAAGGAACAGAGGGACACAGTGGAGGCAGAGGTGGCACAAAAGCAGACACATGGGTAACAGGGGACAGTGACAAAGTGGAGGGCAGAGGTGGCACAGAAGCAGACACATGGGTAAAAGGGGACAGTGACACAGTGGAGGGCAGAGGTAGCATGGGGGGGGGGGGCACAGAGGAGGTACAGGGGACAGAGATGGCACACTGTTCCAACTTAAAGCGGAACTGTAGATACAAATGAAACACATTGTTTCACTTACCTGGGGCTTCCCCAAGCCCCCAGCAGCTGTCCTGTCCCACGCCTCTCCTCGACGAGCCTCCGTTCTCCTGCTGCCAGCTACTTTCGGTTTTGCCGCCAGGACACCGTGCCTGCCACGGCTCTGGCCAGGTGTATCCTTTCTTTGCATTCCTGCTATTGCAGAGGGGAATGCAAAGAAAGGATACGCTTGGCAGGGATGCGCTGGCCTCGACTTACAAGTCGAGGTACGGAACAGAGTGGCGGCGGGGGAATGGAGACTCGTGAAGACTCGGCATGGGACAGGACAGCTGCTGGGGGCTTGCAGAAGCCCCAGGTAAGTGAAACAATGTGTTTCATTTGTATCTACAGTTCCGCTTTAGGAATGGACTCGCGTTACTACTGTCCTTATCTCGTTCTTTAACCGGGAACTACCTGTGTTCACTAAAAGTAGGTATTAGTGAAAAAGAGAAACAGTACTAAGAATCATTAATAACAATTATTTGCTTTTAGTTAGCCAAGGTTTACAAGACTAGAGGAAGCTGCTGACACCTTAGTTAATTGGTGAAAATATCCCTGTAGTTGTGTGCGTGCAACTTTTTTTTAAATAAAACTATGATGTCCTCAGTTTTCCTTCAAAATAAAAAAAGTTCTTGCTTCGAATGCAAGCCCTAAAAGTAATGTCCATCTTTTACAGTGCCCCTATCAGCCAGAAAGGAGTAAAAAAGAACCAAATTGTACCTATAATAACTTATGCAGATTGTTCTCAATTATTAATGCAAATCTGTCCCCCCCCCCTCCCCCCCTACAGCCTTTCTCAATCTTTGTTCCTTCAGGAACCCTTCAATTAATTTGTGAATATTACTGAACCCCTGCATTAGCTGAGGGATTTATTTTATAGTATGTGTGATGTTAATTTATCCTATTTCCTCTTTATTAACAGTAGACACATTCTCAGTTCTTGCATCCCGCCTGTATGTTTGTGACCCCAACATGGTGATAAAGTGTTATAAAAGTCACATGATTATTGTGCCAGTGATGAATAAGTACAGAAGCTAGATGGGCAGACATTAAGTGAAGACGACACAGAGGACTAGTTTTGAAACTTTCTCACTCTGCCAGCTGAGGCTGCTGTCACTGGAGGGAAAAATGCCAGGGAACCCCTGCAAAGTCCTCAAGGAAACCTGGGGTTCCAGGGAGCCCTGACTGAGAAAGCCTTCATTAATATATTGGGGAATAGGTCTGTAAACTTACCTGCAGATGGAAGCAGATATACAGAGCAGGCAGTGGTACGCTGAGTTATATTGTTGGTTGCCACACAGGTGTAAGTTCCTTGGTTCTCAGGTGTTCTGTAATCTACAAGAAGCTTATCCTGCTTTGTATTCAAGTCACTCCAAGTAAACGTCCAATTGTAGCTGGCCGGTGGGACAGAATCCGAATAACACTGAAATAAAACACTTGATTTTCCTTTTACCTGGACTGCAATACGAGCATCTTCAGGACCAACTGGAATACGAAAGTATTCTGATGTTAGAATTACAGAAGCACACAAAGGATACAAAGATATTTTAAAAAGCACAAACATAAACAAGTGAAGTTGGTTCCCCAGTCCTTTTGCTGGACGGTTAGGCCTTGTTTTCATCATTCCTCTATGCACAGCAGACAGTCAGAATGTAATAGTTTTTTTCTTCCTGTGCACTTGCTCTTTGATTTTTAGTGCAATTGCAAAGTCCCACTGAATGGATCTGAGAGGGCTAAAACCCACTAGCAGCCTTTTCTAAGCACCAGTGATTTGAAAAGCTCTTGTTGCAATGCTATGAGGGATTTTTATAAAATAGCATCGCTCAAGTGGGATCGCACCTGTAGCATTACATTTGCAAGAGTTTTCAAATCACAAAGCGCTCAGAAAAGCACTCCTAGTGGGTTTCAGACAAAAATTCTGCATGCAGGAAGTCTGCCAATCACAAATCTGATTGCACAATTGGAAACGCCTCTAACTAATTTACATTAGCATGCTGGTGTCCTTGCGATCCACAAACTGCATGTGTTCCAAAAAGCTGAAATTCATGGAGTGGAAATCAATGCTGGTAGTAATGGAAAAATCTACGCTTATGGATCATTATGCGTAATTTTACGATATTACGCAATTACGGTTACGGCGTAGGAAATTATCTACGGTTCATCACTGTAATTACGCGTTAACTTGCGCAGTTACGCGTAAGGATACCGTAATGTAGGCGCTTATGCTACAATGTTACGTGTAGTGCCGTAATACCCATTAATGCGTACTTTTTGACGCATACGGTCGATGTGTACGCAATAGCCGTCAATGTGCCAGCTATTGCGTACACATCATTCGTATGCGTATGCGTACACATCATTCGTATTCGTATGCGTCAAAACGTACGCTTGTATACTGAAGGGCGGGAGAAGATACTATTGGTTGCTTAGGATGTTGACTGATTGGCTACTCTTAGAAAAGGGGAGTTGTACGTTAGTAATTACACATAAAATTACGCGTAAGTCATCGTAAAATTATGCATACCTAGCAATTACGGTAGACGGCGTAATTACAATACCGCTTTACGGCTTACGCGTAAATAATTACTCGTAAGACCGTAAGTTACGCGTTGCATTTAAACGTAATTTTTCATTGAATTACGATGCGTAATTATGCTTATGCGTAATTTCGGCCCAGCACTGGTGGAAATGACCCTTAACCTTTTCACTGCCGAGCAAAAGTTATCTAGTGGGATGTAACACAGCACAGCGGTGCCATAGCCGGGTATTCTCGGAATGCTATGATTCATTCAAGGTATTCCATACAGGCAAATGATCGTGCAAGTGTGCGATCACGTGACATTGGTTAGCAAGTGATCCATTGGTCCACATTTTTTTATATAAATAACCCCATAAATCTGGAAAACAAAAATCCTAGACAATATCAATTCACTAAGCTTAACTCCTGTCTTTAATAACTCTTCAGAGCTGTTTTACAGTTATTACAATTATATCACCATGGTGATAACTGTAAAACAGCTCTGAAGAGTTATTAAAGGGGTTCTTTCGCGAAAAAAAGTAGGCAGTTAAAAAATGTGACAGATGACAGGTTTTGGGCCAGTCCATCTTTTTAAGGGGGATTCTCAGGGCTTTCTTTGTTTTCAACAGCATTTCCTGAACAAAATCTAACTGACATAATAGTGTGCAAGTGATTAGGGAGGCCGGCTGGTATCTTGCTATTTTGGCAGTTAAACTGCTGTTCAGGAAATGCTGCTGAAAACAAAGAAAGCCCTGAGAATCCCCCTTAAAAAAATGGACTGGCCCAAAACCTGTCATCTGTCACATTTTCTAACTGCCTTCTTTTTTCGCGAAAGATCCCCTTTAAAGACAGGAGTTAAAGAGACACTGAAGCGGAAAAAAAAAATATGATCTAGTGAATTGATTGTGTACTATGAATAATTACTAGAATATTAGCAGCAAAGAAAATATTCTCATACTTTTATTTTCAGGTATATAGTGTTTTTTCTAACATTGCATCATTCTATAATATGTGCAGATTACACAACACTCAGCATTTAAAATGAGTCTTTCAGAGCAGTCTGTGAAGTAATGACCTCTCCTCTAGCAGAGGAAAAGTAAATAGTCCAGGAACAGTTGAGATTATAAAAGTCAGATCACAGCCCTCTCCAGGACTAACTTAGTCTGAGAGCTTAATGGCTTGTTTGCATAGAGATAACAACTGGAATTTCTCAACTCTTCCTGTACTGGAAACAATTACACTGATGTATCTGATCTTAAAGCGGACCCAAACCAAACATTTTTTTACTTAAAAATATTTAGTTGCACCACTCTGACACATACAAAGATAAATAAACACTCCTTCAAACCTATGAGCATTTCAGTGCATGCTTTTCACCCTTCTCTTTTCATAGCTAGGATTATACTGGGGGCAGCCATTAGCAATTCCTCCATTGCCGGACACCATCTACTCCACCAGTTTGCCGGAAAAATCCCGGCAATTTGAAAGGAAGGGCGGGGTTCTTCCAATAAATGTAAAATATTTTATATTTGTCATCATGCAGCTGAAAAAAGGCTGCAATTTATTATTATAATTTAGAAAATAGATTTTATTTCTGAAATCTTGTATTTTTAATTTGGGTCCACTTTAATGTTTTATTTCTTAGCTGTGCTACACATACAAATCATAATATCATCATTTTTTTTTCGCTTCAGTGTCTCTTTAAGCTTAGTGAATTGAGGCCATTGGCTTTTTCCAACCTGAATTCTCTCCTACGGGTAATATCATGCAGGAAAAACAGAAATGTCAAAACTGCAACCACTTATTCATGCACCACATTAACATATTTGTTTCTGCTATATGATTTTGCCTGTAGAAGAGAGCTATATATTACAAACATATTGTTTACAGCATTTACTGGCTAGATTCTAACGTTCTAAATCCATGGACATAAATAAAAAAAACTCCCTAAGAAAGAAACCACACTTAAAAGGCAGGGCTGCCCTGAACTAAAGTAAACAAACAAAAGAATAAGTAAAATAAAATAAAATAAAAATATATATCTATCTATATATATATATATATATCTATATCTATATCTATATATATATATATATATATATATATATATATATATATATATATATATATATATATTACAGTGAGTAATAATTGTACTAATACAAGCTAAAAATGAACAGTGCTTATAAGGAATAGTTCACATGGGCAGAGTACACATTATAGAGCATTTTAGTGTACTGTAGCTGCACTTCTCTTTTTAAATCAATGTTTCAGTCTTCAAAAATGGCCGTTGGCTTTTAAAATGGTGTTTGAAGGGGGAAACTAAGAAATAGCTGTTTGCACAGATATTTAGTTTGCTAATTCACATATTTAGTTTATAGAATAATAATATGGATTGGATATTACATTAGAATAACATTGGTAATGTAAACATTGTAAATAGGTTTTGTCCTTCTCAATTAATATCCTTCTCTAATGGTTTAATGGCATAATTAATACAATCCTAAACACATACAAAAAAGATGTTGGAGAGAATTTAAGAAGAAAGGCAGGTTTTGCTGCAAAATGTATTTTGTACCAAATAACTTGTCTTAATTTGTACTATTGGTAGTGTCAGTGAATTCATCAACGGATGCTTATGTTATCGGGTCAGTCTATTATCTTTTACCCCCTTTGTAGTTGCCATTAAAGTTGTTACTCACATGCTACAGTAAGTGTGTAGAGATCACTGGTCTCCTTACTGGCAGGGTTCTCAGCTTCACACTGATAGTTTCCTGAATCCATCCGGGTAATCCTGGAGAAGGTGACAGTCCTGTTATCCAATGCCAGATAAGCACTAGAGGGGAGAATGGAACCATCTCTGCTCCATACTAGCTTTTCCGCATTAGCAGAGGTGCAGGTCAGGGTGACTGTGTCATTTTCCTTAGGAACAGAAAGAGAAGCTGTGATTGTAGGCTTGCCAACAAAATCTGTAGATGGAAAAAAAAGAACAATTAACAAACCCCACAACATTAAAGAGACTCTGTAACAAAATGTTGAGCCTTATTTCTTCTATCCTATAAGTTCCTATAGCTGTTCTAATGTGCTCTGTCTTACTGCAGCCTTTCCTAGTTTCACAGTGGCTGTATTATCTCTGTTATATGATCTAATCTTCTCTCCTCTGTCGGGTCTGTCAGGCTCAGGCAGTCAGCCTGGAATGTGCTGTGCTGCTTGTGATTGGATAGAAGCTATACACACCCTCTCCAGGCCCCCTGCACACTCTGTATGACTCACACACTGAGCTACTCTCAGCCTATCACTTAATATGTATTTTGTTTGTAAACACTGCATAAACATGGCAATTACAAGCCAGGATTGCATCAGGGAGTGGCAGAAACAGCACAGAGGGGCCCAGGAGAACATAATGAATAGAATGGTGTGCTTTTTATTGTAAGAATTTTACAGTACAGATTCTCTTTAATGCTAAATTTGACAGACCAGGTCATTTTTATACTTTTCTCTTTTCCCCTCTGATGTGGACTAATTTCCCCTCTGATGTGGACTAATATGTTGGTGGTCAGTTCAGTTGTATACAAATTTTTAACCCTTTCTCTGCCACACTCTAGTCCCATAATTGTACATCTGATGCCAAAAAAAAATATGTTCACATGAGTTTACATGAGTGCTTCAGTATATGGGGTATTTTTTTTAATTTTTACTTTTTTGCCACTAGGGGCTAATGAGTGGTCTGTGATAAAAAGGGGTAAACAGAGGGCTTAAAAACGTGCGCGCATGCTCGCACACACACACACACGTCCACTTAGCAAATTTGTAACCTATAATATTCTCTACTTTCAAAGTCCTGAATGCTCTTTAGCATTTAGCATGGGTCTCCATTGTAAGAACAGTACCAGCCAACATGGTTCTTTACATATTGGGGGTGGGGGCTCCCCTGAACCTTGAAAAACAACCTTACCCATGTCAGGGACAGTCAAAAGATGACCTGTATTAATTAAATCACTATATTTTGTTTAAAAAACTGCTGCTCAAACCCATTTTAGCAAAAATACAAAAGATTTATTATGCAATTCATATTTAAATTACAGTGCTGTGCCCGTCCCACGAATGCTATCCCCATAAAATTCCCAGACGCTGGTACACGTCACCACCCGCACATATCACCCCCAGCAATGGAGAAGAACCACTTCAGGTAAATCGCACTGCCTTTACCCTAAGTGCACTATTGATCAGGCCTGCAATGAAGAACACTAATCATAAACTGTCTTTGATCCAACAAGGGGAATATCCCATCTCACAAAGTCCCTCCAATTAGTAGCAAAGCTTCCATATGCAGTCTGTAGCAAAAGCAAAGGGGAGGCATGCAAAGCAATGTCCAGTTCTAAAGCGTAAAAATGCTAGGTAAATCTGTTCACATATAGGTATAAATGAGTGCTTACCCGGCACCCTGCTGGGTGCTAGTAGTGGCCGTGCAGTACAGAGTCCGGGCTAGGTAGGCTGGTCACCGCTCAAATGCTCTACCCCGCTCCTATTGCGGGGGAGCTAGTGGATATGGAGGGCGTCTTTCTCTTTTACCCCGTCAGGGACGTCTCCCTGTAACGGGGGAGGTAGATGCTGCCATAGAGTTGCGCTGCCGAGGATTTGCGTTGCCAGAGAGGGACACGTTTAGCCCCTCTCCTCTTGGTGCCGCTCGGTAACACACCGCGGCCAACGCTGAAGTTTCCCCGCAGTCTTCCGCTGACATCACTCCTTCTCTTCCTCCAAAGACGGTGGCCCAGCGCTACCAATAAGGATTTATGCGTTTTGGCTGCGTACCAGCCTTTATCAAAATCACAAGTACCTAGTGCTGCCATCTTGTGGGCTTTTATAGTTGGTGCATTGCAGGATTTTGAAATTAACTCTTTCCCTGCCATATTGCTTTCCATTAAGACACTATGGTATATATATTTTTGTTTTTAAATAACATAAAGGGGGGAGAGGGAGGATGAGGGGGAGAAATAGGGAAAGCCAGGCCCCACATTCAAAACTATCATATAATACCTCAGTTATTTTTAATTATTTATTTTTCAGAGAGACCGTGGGCTACACTCAAAGGAACACTTTTAAATTCAAGTCCGAATTCAAGCACTGGGGTACTAAACTACCACATTTATAAATCCACATACACTCCTTCTGATATAGAATTTTATCAAAATCACCTCGTGATTCACCACAGTAAAAAAGATCTGAATAAGAGATTTAGAGAATATCAAAGAATAGCAGTAAAATTCATTCGGAGGAAATGGAATATAATATATATGGATAAGTATATTGCAGCAGAAATTATTCCTAGGGGCATACGTGAGAGGGTGATGCCTGCATCGCATCTACTGACAGAGAGATTTGTACCGGATTGGCAAACAGAATGCATAGAACATGGGATTAAAGTAATGAAAATCATGGTTAAAGAGGAAAAAATACAGATTTTGGATCTAGAAAAATCTATGAATGAATATCTGGATCAATTGAATAAATATAAGGATAATTCTGAATTTGAAGAATATAATTTAAGAACTAAAAAGATCTTAGAAAAAGAACAAATGCAGGTAAAAAAGATAAAAGCAGAAAAAATGGTTCGTGACCAAAAAGATTGGAAGTCAGGCAATATCTTTAATCTAAAAAAGTCCCAAGAAAGTGATGACCCCAGAAAAGGTAAGTATAAGAGGAAATTTAGGAAACAGAAAAAGGTGAGATGGGGTGAGACCACGTATAGCTCATCTGAAGGAATGAGCGATAGTGATGCCTCCACAGAAAGTGGAAACACAGGTAGTGGGGGGTCACAGAGAGAATTACGAGAAAAATCCATGGTAGATGAGGATGAGGAGGAGGATTTTTTAGCAGAACAATTGGAATTGAAACTAGAAGAAGGGATGAGAACCAGATCAGGCACAGTATTGCGAGATGCAACCAGTTAGAGTCTTACAATGTCATCAACCTGACTGATCATGTTTTAGATGAAAACCATTATCATGTACTAAGTATGGGTTTGACTTTCTGTCCCACTGCATTGGGCGACGAGTTCGAGGTATATAAGGATATAAGTTTGTTTTTAAGACGAGTATTGTTAAGAAAGATGCATGTAGAAAAAGTAAAAGAAAATAGTTCGAGCTCGGACGCCCTTATGCAGGGGGAGGAGGGTTATGACCAGGGATTGCAGAATATTGATGATTGGGACATAGATGAATTGTTAAATCTAAGTGAAGAAGCTCAGGAATTGACAGAAATACCTAATAAGAAAATGTACACAGAATTAAGAAACAAATCACAATATATGCCAGCACTGACAACTAATCGTTCAACAGCGGTATTTATGGAATTAGTTAAACAGGACTTGTAGACGATAGATTGGAAGTCCTGGGGAAAAGGTAATCTCACCAGAGGTCAGAGAATCGCCTTAGAAGAAATAGGAGGATGGCATGACGTTGTCATCAAAAGGAGTGATAAGGGGGGCAACGTGGTGTTGCTCCCCTTAATCAAATATAATGCAGAAGTACAACGATTATTAAATAATCAAGATAATTATCGTAAAATTAGAGGGGATCCTCTGCCTAATCTGGTGAGATTAATTAATAATAAGATTGGTTGGGGATATATAGAAAATGTGATTCTGGAAAGAGAATACAAGTTTATGGAAGTAAAGACATACAATATACCAGTAATATATATTCTCCCTACAATATACCAGTAATATATATTCTCCCAAAGACACATAAGAATATGAGAGACCCCCCGGGTAGACCCATAATAGCAGCAAATGGAGGCCCTCTAGAAAGAATAGCAAAATATGTAGATAAATAATTACAGCCCATCATGATGGGGCTGCCATCCTTTGTCTGGGATTCGATGCAGGTATTAGAGAAAATAGAAAAGGTGACCTTACCGGATGAATGTTTTTTGGTATCATTAGATGTGGAGTCGCTCTTCACCTCAATTCCGAATGAAGTAGGATTGGAGGCACTTGCCTTCTATTTGGAAAGATATTATGGTATACATGAGGAGATGCACAATGAATTCGTATGGGACCTCATGAAACTGATATTGGAGAACAATTATTTTTAATATGAGGGAAAATTCTTCCAACAGATAATGGGCATGGCCATGGGTGCGGCGTGCTCCCCGGCCTACGCATGCCTGCACTTGGGAAGATGGGAGATGGAGGAAGTGTATGGCATGCGTGGGTTTGGTGAGCATGTCGCCCTCTGGCTACGCTTTATTGATGATATTGTAATGATCTGGAGGGGGGATGAAGACTCTTTAAAAAAGTTTGTGGAAAAATTAAACACCAATAATAGGAATATTTATCTGACCTATGGTAAAGGCAGTGAGATTTACCTGAAGTGGTTCTTCTCCATTGCTGGGGGTGATATGTGCGGGTGGTGACGTGAACCAGCGTCTGGGAATTTTATGGGGATAGCATTCGTGGGACGGGCACAGCACTGTAATTTAAATATGAATTGCATAATAAATCTTTTGTATTTTTGCTAAAATGAGTTTGAGCAGCAATTTTTTATATGTTTAACCACTTCACCACTGAGGGGTTTTACCCCCTGACCACCAGAGCAATTTTCACCTTTCAGCGCTCCTTCCATTCATTCGTCTATAACTTTATTATTACTTATCCCAATGAAATGAACTATATCTTGTTTTTTTCGCCACCAATTAGGCTTTCTTTAGGTAGGACATTATGCCAAGAATTATTTTATTCTAAATGTGTTTTAATGGGGAAATAGGAAAAAATGTGGGAAAAAATTATTATTTTTCAGTTTTCGGCCATTATAGTTTTTAAATAAAGCATGCTACTGTAATTAAAACCCATGAAATGTATTAACCCATTTGTCCCGGTTATAAAACCATTTAAATTATGTCCCTATCACAATGTTTGGCGACAATATTTTATTTGGAAATAAAGGTGAATTTTTTTCAGTTTTGCATCCATACAGTGTTATACCCTCTTGACATAAATATTTAAAAAGTTCAGTCCTCAAGCTAACTATTTATGTTTTTTTTTTTTATTGTATTTTTTTTTTTTTAATTACAAAAAAAAATAAAAAAAATTGGGGAGTGTGGGAGGTAATGAGTTAATTTATTGTGTAAATGTAATGTTTGAATATGTAAAATGCTTTTAGGGTGTAGTTTACTATTTGGCCACAAGATGGCCACAGAGTGTTTGTTTACATGCGACCTGTAAGCGTCCGGAAGGACGCTTACAGGAAGCAGTAGGAGGCTGGGAGACTCACAATGATCTCGCTGTTTCTGAAAGAAGCAGCAGATCATTGCGGGGGCTAGATCAACGAACGGGAATGGATTTTCCCGTTCATTGATCTCCGGGCGAGCGGGCGGCGGCGTGCACGAGCGGCGGGTGCGCGCGCACGAGCGGCGGGAGCGCGGACAGCGGCGGTAGCGCTGAAGGTACGGATTTCTCCGTCCCTGGTTTTTTAGGGGGGAAAAAAGGGGCGGAGAAATTCGTACCGCTGGGGGTAAAGTGGTTAAGGTGTGCTAGGCACACAATTGTACGTGATTTTCTTTACTATATTTTGTTTGTTGATTTGGTGGAATAGGTCACGGTTGAAAAGAAAGCTCTTTGTTGTAAGGAAAAGACAAGGGACATGTTGGTTAATGAAGACAGGCTGCTGAAGAATTAGGAAGCTGAGGAGCAGTCAGGAATTGGACCAATATTCAGGTACTGTTTTTCATTGGTCCAATTCCAAGCTGTATAAATGTGTAGTATTGTCATAAAATTTGCATAAGTCTAAAAATATTAGCATTTCATTGACCAACTCTAGAATTTACTAGGCACCCCCAACTGCTGGCTTAGGATGGTTCCATGCATGGTTCCATACAGAACCATAGAGATCTAAAACTGTCTGTTCACCAACTATCCTGATCAATTAAACCATTTTACGTAGTGAGAGCATGTACCTTAAAGAGGAACTCCAGCCTAAACAAACATACTGTCATTAAGTTACATTAGTAATGTTAATTAAATAGATAGGTTGAAATTAGGTGACAGAGCATGAAACACAGTTCCAACTGTCCTGTGTCCTGATCACCTCTCCCAGCTGCACACTAGGCTTCAAATCTCATATTCAAAATGTAAAAAAAACAAATTTGCACCAAAACAGCAGAACGAGAACAACATCAAAAATCCCATCATGCTTTGCACAGCATCAGAGGAAAAATGCCTGGGCAATTTTCTTCTGTGCAGCTAAAAATGAGGCTTGGGTAAGAAAAACAAAGTTCTGGTGCTGTGAAACTATTAAAGAAACAGTGCTTAGTGCTGCTGAGTAGATTTTTAGTCTTGAGGTTCACTTAAACAATCTGTTCCATTTAGTTTCAGTCTATCATGGCTACTGCAAGTGAGGCTGGAAGGAAGATGAGAGTGAGGTGGAAGACTCACTAAAGGCACAGCCCTTCTAGATGACATACAAGCCGCAGCATAATAGCATCACCACTAGATGGCAGGATCTATAATCTTTTCATTTAAAGTTTCCTTTAAAGGAAATCTGTAAGTTAAAAAAAAAAAAGAAAGTTTAACTTACCTGGGGCTTCTACCTTCCCTCTGCAGACGTCCTGTGCTCATGCTAGGGCAAAACAATCTTCCAGTCCCTCGCCGCGGCTCAGTTTCGGTTTGTGAGTCGGTCAGTCACTGCGCCTACTAGGAGCATCCTGGGCCGCGCAGGCACAGTTGCCGTCGACAGTTAAAAAAAAAATGGAGCCACGATGGGGTATCGTTTGGTAACATAGCAGGCACAGGGTGGCTGCAGGGAGCTGGGAGAAGCCCCAGGTAAGTTAAACTCTTGTTTTTGCTTATTTCAGGCCCGCTTTAAGGGCTGGTTCAGCCGGGCATTAGAACCAGCAGCCTGCAGCTACCCGGCATTTTGTTCAAATGTTTTTTTTCTGCAAGCGTGCAGAGAAGGATTCGGGTACCTTCGGTGGTGCTTCCCATTATTTGCTCTGTATGTAGCATTTTCGACCCCCTCAGGCAGGGCCGGTTCTAGAATTTATGCTTCCTGAGGCAAACTTGTGAGAATGCCCCCCCACCTCCCCTCTGTAGTAAAATTGCCTCCAGTATAGGTTGCCTGGATGGGGTAGCAGCGAGGAAGGGGGCAGCAAACACAGCGGTGGGGAGTCGGACCCTCTCTCTCCTGGGTCCCCCCATCCGCTCTCCCCGTCCAGCTATGAGCGCAGCACAGTGTGTCAGGCAGTGGGCGGCTGAAGTAATTACTCACCTACTCTTTCTGCCTTCCAGCATGTGTACCACCGTTAGTCACTTCCTGCAATGCCATCCACTAGTGGAACGCGAATGGAAGAGGTGAGTAATTACTTTACCCGCCCACTGCCTGACACACTTAGAGACACTGTGCTCATATCTGGAATGGACAGGGGACCCAGGTGAGGGAAGGGGGGGTCCGACCTCCCTCCCCGCTGCTGTGCTCGCTGCCCCCCTTCCTGGCTGCTACCCCCTCCAGCTTGCCCCCCCCCCCAGGTGGGCACCTCCCCCCTTTTGCCACCTGAGGAACCTGTCTCACTGCGCCTCATAGGTGGCCCAGGGGTGCCGGCAGGGGAACATAAAGGGGCTACAGTTTCTAAGCCTGTAAACTGCAGATTACATCCAGGGGAAAAAAATGACAGGAACAATCAGGAATGGAAGCTGCATTTGCACAAATGATGGTAAGCGAGGGTAAACAGTGGTACCAAACGCTGTCCATTTATTTGAATGGGCAGTGCTTAAATGTCATCATCATTTACCACCTTGCAAGTATCAGTGTGAAGCATCCCTAACCCTAAGTCATTCGGATGATCCACTGAGCCATGAATGTGTGAGAGTGCATGACAATGTGAAACCTGATCACCCTGGCTTGTTGTCAGGGCAATTTCTAGGCCATAGAGCTCCCAGGGCGAGGTTGTATAAATTGTGCCCCCCTATAGTGATGCAGTAGCCAGAGATGCCACCCCGTATTAGGTAACCCCAATATAGCTAGAGGTGGACCCCAGTACTAGCCAGATGTAGCACCCACTTTGTATAGGTAGCCAGAGAAGCCCTAAATATTGGGTAATCGGATGCAGTCCCCCAGTATCAGTAGCCACAAGAGCCCCCAGTATTATAGCCAGATGCAGCCCCCCCCCCCCAGAATAAGATGCACCACCAGCACCGGTAACCAAAGAGCCCACCCCTAGTGTAGGTTACTAGAGAGCCACCCCCCCCCCCCCCGTGTAGGTAGTCAGGGAATGCACTTTGTGTGGATAGCCAGATACCCCCCACCCCCAAAGGTAACCAGAGAGTCCCCTCGTTTAGGTAGTCAGAGAGAGCCTACTCTACTTTTGGTAGTCAGTGAGCACCCCCCTTTAGGTAGCCTTATAGCCTCCCCCCCATTTTAATAGCTAGAGATCTCCCTGCCCCGGTTTAGGTAGCCAGAGAGCCCTCCTTTAGGTAACTAGAGAGCAGCCCCCCTTTAGCTAGCCAGAGAGAGCCCCCCATGTATGGTAGCCAGAGAGCACCCCCCCACACACCTTTAAGGTAGCTAGAGCATGCCACTTTAGGTATCAAGAGACCCCCTCCCCTTTAGGTAGCCAGAGAGCCCCCTTTTAGGACATCAAAGAGACCCCCCATTTAGGTAGCCAGAGTGCCCTCTCCCCTTTAGGTAGCCAAAAATCAGCCCCCTTTAGGTAGCCAGAGAGCCCCACTGTTTAGGTGGCCAGAGAGTTCCCAATGTTTAAGTATCCAGAGAGTTCCCCCCCCCCCCTCCCCCGTAGATAGCCAGAGAGCTCTCCCTTTACTTTAGGTAGACAGAGAGCTCTCCCCCTTTAGGTAACTAAAGAGTTCTGCAAACAAATTGGATATAGGGAGCACAAGGCTGGTTATAAAAAATAATACAAAATCTTTATTAGATAAAGCTGCATATAGTGTAACACATACAAACCCCCTTTAAAAACAAGCAACTATGTCTGGCTTTGCAAAGCATCTGAAATGGGCCATAAAACGTCCCTTCTGGAGTGCACTCCTATTCAAAAAAGGACTGACATGTCAGAGCATTTTGATCTTCAGGCCCATATGTACAGTATGCCAGGTTAGGCAGTAACCCATTGGTAGCACGAAATCCTGCACCTTGGAGATTGCACCACCCGTGTGCTAAGGTATATAATGCACGCCTCTATGTGTGAACATATACGCTCTCATTACAGACACCTGTATGCGTGTCTAACCTCTTACTCCTTATTGCCCGCACTGGGTAGACCAGAGACTCACGTGACCCGTCAGGACAGAGATCGCCCGCGTGGAGGAAGCACCTCTATTTCAGCAGCGCCCATGGATTGGAGTCGCCCGTTGGCTTGGACTTGGGCAGATTGAATAGTCCCATCTGGTGTGCGGCGAAGGAGGAGGAAGAGAAGCGGAGGCAACGGGGAGCAAACAGCGCGGAGCGCGCTTCCGGGTAATGCCGTCCACGTGACGCGTTTCGTCACTCACACGTGACTTCCTCAGACGTGACGTCAGCGGCGTGGTTGCGCCTCTATATAGCCATGGCAACCACGCCTGCTGCTTGATTCCATACAGGAAGTGAAAGTAATTAAAAATTGAACACCAATGCGTTACTTTTTGTAGACAAATGTTCTTTCCAAGCAAAATAATCAGAGAGAGATAGTGATTTTGGGACATATAAATCACAGAAACACCTTTAAGTTCAGGTCTCCATTCAAGCCTTGCGGGGATAGACTCCCACATTCATATATCAATTTTGACTCCTTCTGTAGGAGTTGTTTATCAAAGTCACCCCTACGGGGGCTGATGTTCAGCTTATATATCCCCATAAAGCGGAGTCCCGATGTGTTTCCATTGTGTACAGTCCTAAAATGTTGCGCCAGAGGGTTAAGTCTTTTTTTATCTATGGTAGTACTCCTGATGTTGGCTAGATGTTCCCCAATTCGTGTGTTCAATGCTCGATAGGTTTTGCCAATATAGATTAGGTCACACGGACACCTAATCTGGTAGACAACTTTGGTTGATGTACATGATATATAGTCATTAACAGTAAAAAATCTGGAGCGATCATGATTGTAAAAGCGATTGCCAGTCTGCACAAATCTACACACGTCACAATCCAGACACTTATGCATCCCCCTGTTTGATTTCTTTTTGGGGGACTTATCCCACCCAAATTCGCTGGAAACCAGGAGATCGCCCAAGTTGGTACACCTCCTGGCCGCCATGTGTGGGTAATCGCCCACAATTTCTGCCATAATAGGATCTCTTAACAAGAGATGCCAATATTTCTGCAAGATCTGTCGAATCTCAGTAAAGTGGGCGCCATAAGTTGTAACAACTCGGGAGACGGCCTGTAACTTGGGGTCACCCGATGATGGGACCCCCAGTGTCCCCGTAGATCTCTTTTTCAATAGGTCACTCCTATCACGGGCCAAGGCCCTATGATATGCAGAGATAACTACTCGATTGGGATACCCCCTTGCCAGCAACCTGCATCTCAAATCCCCTGCTTCAATATTGAAATCATTTATAGTTTTGCAGTTCCTACGTAATCGGAGGAACTGCCCAGTGGGAACCGCCCATTTTTGTGCAGGGAGATGAGAGCTAGTCGCTGACAAGAGGGTATTTCCAGCCGTGGGCTTCCTGTAAGTGCTGGTGACAAGAGAGTTACCCTGCTTTTTGATCAGAAGATCCAAAAAGGAGATTTCATTGGGGTCACAGACATATGTTAGGAAGATATTTCTATTGTTTGTATTCAAATCAGCGACAAAACAATCCAGTTCGTGTTTGCTGCCTCTCCACAGGACAAAGATGTCGTCCACATACCTTAACCATAGGGCCACGTGTTCCCGGTACCCAGGCCTGCCCCTCACCACCTCCTGCTCCCAATATCCCAGGTGGAGGCAGGCGTAGGCAGGGGAACACGCGGCCCCCATGGTGACACCCCTCTTTTGTCTGTAGATTGAACCCCCAAATTCAAAGTAGTTGTTCTCGAGTATCAATTTCATAGCATCCAAAACAACAAATACATCCTCCAGTCCCACCAGCACATCACCAGTATCCATTACGAATGAGGGTAACTCTCTAACTATTTCCTTAATTTTAAGGTCTACATATTTGTGCTGGTGGGACTGGAGGATGTATTTGTTGGAGAGGATTGGCTACTTGTTGGCCTTGACGTTGAGTCCCTTTTTACCTCTATACCGAATTTGATTGGCCTCGAGGCCCTTGAGCATTATTTATTTAAATATTATGGAGGATTTGAGACCCATGCGGACTTTGTTTTGGATGCTATGAAATTGATTCTCGAGAACAACTACTTTGAATTTGGGGGTTCAATCTACAGACAAAAGAGGGGTGTCACCATGGGGGCCGCGTGTTCCCCTGCCTACGCCTGCCTCCACCTGGGATATTGGGAGCAGGAGGTGGTGAGGGGCAGGCCTGGGTACCGGGAACACGTGGCCCTATGGTTAAGGTATGTGGACGACATCATTGTCCTGTGGAGAGGCAGCAAACACGAACTGGATTGTTTTGTCGCTGATTTGAATACAAACAATAGAAATATCTTCCTCACATATGTCTGTGACCCCAATGAAATCTCCTTTTTGGATCTTCTGATCAAAAAGCAGGGTAACTCTCTTGTCACCAGCACTTACAGGAAGCCCACGGCTGGAAATACCCTCTTGTCAGCGACTAGCTCTCATCTCCCTGCACAAAAATGGGCGGTTCCCACTGGGCAGTTCCTCCGATTACGTAGGAACTGCAAAACTATAAATGATTTCAATATTGAAGCAGGGGATTTGAGATGCAGGTTGCTGGCAAGGGGGTATCCCAATCGAATAGTTATCTCTGCATATCATAGGGCCTTGGCCCGTGATAGGAGTGACCTATTGAAAAAGAGATCTACGGGGACACTGGGGGTCCCATCATCGGGTGACCCCAAGTTACAGGCCGTCTCCCGAGTTGTTACAACTTATGGCGCCCACTTTACTGAGATTCGACAGATCTTGCAGAAATATTGGCATCTCTTGTTAAGAGATCCTATTATGGCAGAAATTGTGGGCGATTACCCACACATGGCGGCCAGGAGGTGTACCAACTTGGGCGATCTCCTGGTTTCCAGCGAATTTGGGTGGGATAAGTCCCCCAAAAAGAAATCAAACAGGGGGATGCATAAGTGTCTGGATTGTGACGTGTGTAGATTTGTGCAGACTGGCAATCGCTTTTACGATCATGATCGCTCCAGATTTTTTACTGTTAATGACTATATATCATGTACATCAACCAAAGTTGTCTACCAGATTAGGTGTCCGTGTGACCTAATCTATATTGGCAAAACCTATCGAGCATTGAACACACGAATTGGGGAACATCTAGCCAACATCAGGAGTACTACCATAGATAAAAAAAGACTTAACCCTCTGGCGCAACATTTTAGGACTGTACACAATGGAAACACATCGGGACTCCGCTTTATGGGGATATATAAGCTGAACATCAGCCCCCGTAGGGGTGACTTTGATAAACAACTCCTACAGAAGGAGTCAAAATTGATATATGAATGTGGGAGTCTATCCCCGCAAGGCTTGAATGGAGACCTGAACTTAAAGGTGTTTCTGTGATTTATATGTCCCAAAATCACTATCTCTCTCTGATTATTTTGCTTGGAAAGAACATTTGTCTACAAAAAGTAACGCATTGGTGTTCAATTTTTAATTACTTTCACTTCCTGTATGGAATCAAGCAGCAGGCGTGGTTGCCATGGCTATATAGAGGCGCAACCACGCCGCTGACGTCACGTCTGAGGAAGTCACGTGTGAGTGACGAAACGCGTCACGTGGACGGCGTTACCCGGAAGCGCGCTCCGCGCTGTTTGCTCCCCGTTGCCTCCGCTTCTCTTCCTCCTCCTTCGCCGCACACCAGATGGGACTATTCAATCTGCCCAAGTCCAAGCCAACGGGTGACTCCAATCCATGGGCGCTGCTGAAATAGAGGTGCTTCCTCCACGGGTCACGTGAGTCTCTGGTCTACCCAGTGCGGGCAATAAGTAGAGTTGGGCCGAACGGTTCGCGCGAACTTAGGTGGTTCGCGTGCGGGTGTCGCACGCGAACGTTTTGCGGCAAAAGTTCGCAAAAAATCGGTTCGCCCCATAATGCACCTGAGGGTCAACTTTGACCCTCTACATCACAGTCAGCAGGCCCAGTGTAGCCAATTAGGCTACACTAGCCCCTGGAGCCCCACCCCCCCTTATATAAGGCAGGCAGCGGCGGCCGTTATGGCCACTCGTGTGCCTGCATTAGTGAGAGTAGGGCGAGCTGCTGCAGTCTCTCATAGGGAAAGATTAGTTAGGCTTAACTTCTTCCTGGCTGCATACCTGTTCTGTTCAGTGAGCCCTCAGCCCACTGCATACCTGTACTGTGATCCTGCCACTGCATACCTGTTCAGTGATCCTGCCACTGCATACCTGTTCATTGATCCTGCCACTGCATACCTGTTCAGTGATCCTGCCAGTGCATACCTGTTCATTGATCCTGCCACTGCATACCTGTTCAGTGATCCTGCCAGTGCATACCTGTTCATTGATCCTGCCACTGCATACCTGTTCAGTGATCCTGCCAGTGCATACCTGTTCATTGATCCTGCCACTGCATACCTGTTCAGTGATCCTGCCAGTGCATACCTGTTCATTGATCCTGCCACTGCATACCTGTTCATTGATCCTGCCACTGCATACCTGTTCATTGATCCTGCCACTGCATACCTGTTCAGTGATCCTGCCAGTGCATACCTGTTCATTGATCCTGCCACTGCATACCTGTTCAGTGATCCTGCCACTGCGTACCTGTTCAGTGATCCTGCCACTGCATACCTGTTCATTGATCCTGCCACTGCATACCTGTTCAGTGAACCCGCCACTGCATACCTGTTCTGTTCAGTGAACAGTTTGGTGTGTCAGTGTGAAGCAGTACCTTAATTACACTACCTGATTGATGTATACACATGCAAGATGTTTTAAAGCACTTTAGGCCTGTCATTTAGCATTCAATGTGATTTCTGCCCTTAAAACGCTGCTTTGCGTCAAATCCAGATTTTTCCCGGGGACTTTTGGCATCTATCCCACTCCGCCATGCCCCCCTCCAGGTGTTAGACCCCTTGAAACATCTTTTCCATCACTTTTGTGGCCAGCATAATTTTTTTTTTTTCAAAGTTCGCATCCCCATTGAAGTCTATTGCGGTTCGCGAACTTTAACGCGAACCGAACCTTCCGCGAAAGTTCGCGAACCCGGTTCGCGAACCTAAAATCGGAGGTTCGGCCCAACTCTAGCAATAAGGAGTAAGAGGTTAGACACGCATACAGGTGTCTGTAATAAGAGCGTATATGTTCACACATAGAGGCGTGCATTATATACCTTAGCACACGGGTGGTGCAATCTCCAAGGTGCAGGATTTCGTGCTACCAATGGGTTACTGCCTAACCTGGCATACTGTACATATGGGCCTGAAGATCAAAATGCTCTGACATGTCAGTCCTTTTTTGAATAGGAGTGCACTCCAGAAGGGACGTTTTATGGCCCATTTCAGATGCTTTGCAAAGCCAGACATAGTTGCTTGTTTTTAAAGGGGGTTTGTATGTGTTACACTATATGCAGCTTTATCTAATAAAGATTTTGTATTATTTTTTATAACCAGCCTTGTGCTCCCTATATCCAATTTGTTTGCATCTCTGTACATTTATGGGTGAGACAGGCCAATAAGAGGTTTATGATATCCCGTACCCTACTTGTTTCCAACTAAAGAGTTCTCCTTTAGTTAGAGAGCCCCCCCCCCCCCCCACACACACACCTTTAGGTAGCCAGAAAGTGAGGGGTGCACGCAGAGAGCACAGCGGACACTATAGTCAACTGACCTCGTTGGGGTCCACATGTGGTGCTTCCTGGTCCCAAGCGTCCCGTCTCATAGTAACAGGGCCCTTAATCACAGGAGGCGCTGCTACCATGATACAGGACACTTAGGACCATGAAATACATGTGACGCGTGAGGATCTTGGTGAGGTGAGTTGACTACCGCTCCCGCTGCTCTATCTGCACGCTTATCATAGTATTTTACTCCCACGATTATTTCTTCTGTATTGTTTTAATGTTCAAATATAATTATAATAAATACAGTATATTTGTGGTGTTTGTGTAGTAATATTCTGATGTGTTACTCACCATAGACCGGCAGGGTCACAGAAGCATCTTGATTTGGTGTATCTGTCTGCACCCGCACTGTGTAATCTCCCTCATCTGTTCTCTCCAGGCTGGAGATTAGCAGTGAAGCATTGGGGAAAGCTGTGATCCTGCTGTGGTACTTTGGCCCATTCTTCTGATGCCAGACTGACTTAAAAAAGAAATAAATAAAGATCTGGCTCTCACGTAATTGATATGATCCTTTATACCAAGTAATGGTCTGAATGTTCCCACCAGTAATGCCAGTAACACTCAGAGTGGCGGACCCCCGGATCACTGGATGCTGAGGGATCAGCTGAATACTGAGCTTCTGTCCGCTGACCACACCCATCCATACACTGAGGAGAGCTGCAGAAGAGATAAAGAGCTCAGTCACATAGGTGTGATATACAAATTTCATAAAAATCATACATGCTATTTAAGGTGCATCCAAACATTACCAGTGGCGTAGCTAAGGAGCTGTGGGCCCCGATGCAAGTTTTACATTGGGGCCCCCCCAAGCACTTTATACATAACAATTGATACCGGGCACCAAAACCTGCCAATGGCAACTACAGTGTCAGAGGTGCAAGAAAGGGATGGGAAACAGTTTGTTAATGATTACCAATATTCAAAGTATACTGTACATAGAAGTGATTGTTATGAGCACAGGACCAATAGAGAGGTAATACTGTGTTTGACGGGTGGCCCCCCCGGGGCCCCTCTGGCCCAAGGGCCCCGATGCGGTTGCAACCTCTGCACCCCCTATTGCTATGCCCCTGAACGTTACCTAAATTGAAGAAACAACACACTCTAGACACAAAATCATCCTAATGTTTTACTTATCTCTTTTTATTTTATCTTTTTCTGTATACCTTCTAACTTCCCCCTCTCTTCTTTTTTCTTTCTGTTTGGTATCTATCTACAGTCTTGAGCTGTCCTTCACCAACAATCGGGATTCAATAAAAGGTTACAGGCAAAGAAGACAGCCAATAGGAAGATCATAAGATGTACAGAGGCGCCAAAAGGATAAAAGTATGCTAAAAAGTTTAAAATATTCGGGTGGCGGTGGTGGACCGGTCACTCCAAAAAGGACACGAAATTGTCACTTGAGGAAAAGTGCTTTTCCTCAAGTGACAATTTTGTGATAATTTCGTGTCCTTTTTGGAGCGCCTCTGTACATCTTATGATCAAAATTTTCCACCCTGGTGGAGAGGTGTTACACCCTCTTTTCTTTCTTCGGAGAGCGACGTCTTGATCCTATGTGGGGACGGGTTTGGTCTCCCCACCTGCCTATACGGTGGTTGCCTATGCGGTGGCCCATGTTTGTGAGTATAATACTTACTTGTTTTTAATTTTTCTTCTGGTTCCAATACGTACTACACCATACCGGGCTCTCGGTTTCTCTGTTTTATTAGCCAATAGGAAGAGTTACCCCATAATGCTACTCCCTCCATTGGTTGTTTCAAAACAATGTACTCTGCTCTTTCCTAGAAACAGGGGGCTGTTATGTTTACCGTATATACTGTATTTGCCACCATATAAGACGCTCTGGAATATAAGACACACCTTGGTCTAGAGGGCAAAAGCCAGGGGAAATATATACATATACTGTATATATAATTATGTTTCCCTTCCCAGCCTCTAGGCATACGTATATGCCAGACAATATACACTTTAAAATAAAGCTTTTCAATGGACAAAATAGTTCCTTCAGTGTGAAGAAAAAAAAAACATTTATCTTGTTGCACGGTAGATATAAAGTAATTTTTACTTCTTCATGAGAAGTCCAGAGAGCAGTCCGGTAAAACAATTAAAATTGCTTTTGATCCAAGATGCACCCTATAATGTAATCTACACAAACAACCCAACACGTTTCGCAACTCTTAGGCCACTTCTTCAGAAGCACCACATTTGTACTACACCATTAAGCATCAAGGAGCAAATCTATAATGCAACAATATACATTCACAGATGATTAATTTGACCGCATAGCAAGTAATTGTATATTGAAAGGGTTAAACAGCAGCCAATTATTAGCTCCACAAAATTTATACTCATGGTTAGTAGAGCTGCTTTTATGATGAGAACAAAGGTAAGTACAGTCACATTTTGGGTCTGAGCAATACAACAATACAGCTCATGTATATTATATTATTATTATTAATAATATTATTTGTACTATATATGGTCTGAAAAATAATAATGTTTTAATACTTTACATGCCGACTGGACTTTCTGATAGACCTTTCCAAGAAGCACAACGCATTTATAACTGAAAATGTTTACTTTTTGTATCTTACAGTGGACCTGAACTCTTGCACAGGACAGAAGTAGTGATGTAGTGAACACCAAATTTTTTGGTTCGCGAACACAAATTTTCTGCAAACGTTTGTGAACAGGCGAACTGAGTGAACCACCATAGACTTCAATGGGCAGGCACATTTTAAAACCTAGAGTGGCCACAAAAATTATGGAAAAGTTGTTTCAAGGGCCCTAACACCTGGACCATGGCATGCCAGAGGGGGGTCCATGGGAAAAGTCCCAACAAAATTACAGAGTTGACGCAGAGTAGTGTTTTAATCTCTAAAGGGCAGAAATCACAGTACATTCCTACATTTGTGGAATGAAGTGCTTTAAAACATCCGGCGTGCATACACAGCGATAAGGTAGTGTAAGGGTTAGGCCCGGTTCACATTGACAGAAGAAATGCCTCATTTTGGCAAACAACCACAAACAGCTTTAGTGATAACTTCAGGTGAGCAAATCACTGTTTTTGCTAGTTGACACCTCCAGGACATAAATGTTAGTCCTCTCGGCAGCAATATTTGGGTAGTGGCTGCCATGCTTGTGTGCACATTTACGAAAGTGCAGGCGATTGCTTTTTTCTAGGACCTATGATCTGGCTGAGGTAGTTCAATGATAGTTAAGTGACCAAAAAAACAATGATACTGCACTGAGGCCTTATAAAGGGGGCAGTAGTGGATACTAGATGCCAGTAGTGGTGGTGAAGGATTATTGGGTTATGGTCAGTGCACTACTAGGACCAGCAGACCTGTCTCCAACAGCCAATGTGTGCACTGGACACACAGAATTGCAATATAACAAAAGCAAGAAAAACGTGGCGGTAGATCGGCAGGCTGTATCAGCGAGCGTTTGTAAGTCGGGGATTACCAGACTTTGCCGTGTAAGACACAGGGACTTTTTCTCTCCATTTTTGGGGGAGAAAAAGTATGTCTTATACGGCAGGAAATATGGTAGTTTTCTAACCAAAACCCTTGTTAACATTTCAGCCTTACAACTGTAAGGACCGACAAATACACTTTTTTTTTTAACTAAGAGCCATATATTTCAAGAATGGTCCATTTATTTGAAATTAAGTATGTAGCCACTCTTGACTAAAATCTCATGGTGTGAATTTAGGCTTTAGTTTACCACATAAGAAAACTATTAGCCTTGAAAGAGAAACCACAAGACCACGGCAGACATAAGCTAGGTGTTTCCTATTTTGTGAAATCCATTTTGACATTGACACAGGAATAGAAAGCTTTAGTCCCCTTCCCCTTTTGTTTAACGCCATGTAATTATGACTGACGTATTTCAAATTATGTTTCACTTTCCAGCCTCTAGGCACACTTATATGCCAGACCATATACACTTTAAAATAAAGCTTTTCAATGGACAAAATAGTTCCTTCAGCTTGAAGAAAAAAAAAACATTTATCTTGTTGCACAGTAGATAAAAAGTAACTTTTACTTCTTCATGAGAAGTCCAGAGAGCAGTCCGGTAAAACAATTAAAATTGCAAACGTTGATGCAGAGTAGTGTTTTAATCTCTAAAGGACAGAAATCACAGTACATTCCTACATTTGTGGAATTAAGTGCTTTAAAATGTCCGGCGTGCATACACAGCGATAAGGTAGTGTAAGGGTTAGGCCCAGGCTCACATTGACAGAAGAAATGCCGCATTACGGCAAACAACCACAAAGAGCTTTAGTGATAACGTCAGGTGAGCAAATCATTGTTTTTGCTAGTTGACACCTCCAGGCCATAAATGTTATTCCTCTCGGCAGCAATCTTTGTGTAGTGGCTGCCATGCTTGTGCGCACATTTACGAAAGTGCAGGCAATTGCTTTTTTCTAGCACCTATGATCAGGCTGAGGTAGTTCAATGATAGTTAAGTGACCAAAAAAAAAATGATTCTGCACTGAGGCCTTATACAGGGGGCAGTAGTGGATACTAGATGACAGTAAGTGGTGGTGAAAGACTATTGGGTTATGGTCAGTGCATTACTAGGACCAACAGACCTGTCTCCAACAGCTAATGGGTGCACTGGACACACAGAATTGCAACATAACAATAGCAAGAAAAAGAAAAACAGCCGTTACAAGTGCAATTGATTTATCAAGTCGGTGCACTAATAGGATCAGCTGACCTGTCTCTAATAGCTAATGGGTGCATTGGACATGCAGAATTGCAATATAACAATAGCAAGAAAAAGAAAAAAACAGCCCTCAGAACGGTGAACTACTGTAGCACTAAGCACTGACTGCACCTGTCTGCAACAGCTAAAGTGCACTGTGTGGACACACTGAACAGCAATATCACAAAATCAAAACCCAGCCTTTAGAAGGCTATATTATGTAGATGGTGAATTGGTACTGTAGCAGCCAGAAACTCCACTGGGGACACAGAACACTGGCCTAACATTTTCCTTAATAGCAGTACAGCTCTGTCGCTAGTCTCCTTCTCAGCAGCCACATTCAGAGTGTAAAATGGCTGCTGTGCTGGCTTTCTGATAGGTGGGGGCAGTCCAGAGGGGATATCTGATTGGCTGCCATGTGTCTGCTGACTCTGGGGTGAGGGGTCAATTTTTATCTCCATTATAATGTCTAGGGGGCTAATAGACATGAACGCGCGTTGTTTGCCGCGAACTGTTCACCGGGCGAACAGTTCGGGCCATCTCTAGACATAAGGAAAAGTTAGAGAAATGCACACTGTATGTATTTAAAGAGTCTAGCCTGTATAATTTCTCCTGATCTCTGTCTAATCACAAGTTGTAATTTGATCTCTCTCACCTGACTGCCACAGCAGATATGCCAGATAAGCTCATATGAAAGCACAGGATGTTAACAATATGTCTGCTTCCATGAAAGAAGGAAGTAGAAACTGTCACGGAAGAGCCGTGAGACAAGAAAACACAATCACAATCGGTTTCTTGCACCGATTGTCGTCACCAACCCAGATCAAAATATTATATTTAGGGATAGCAGGATGGGGTCTCAGCCCTTTCATTTCAGCTGAAGCAGAGTTTTCTTTTCATGGGGGATTAATTTATTCTCCGGGGAAGCCAGTATTTACATTCAATTACCTGGTTCAAAGAAACTTCTCCCTCAGCTAAGTGTGATTCAGTACAGTTTGGCCTAAACTTAAGCCAAATCTAGATGATACGATTCTTTGTGCGATTCGATTACGATTCTATTTACGATCCGATTAAATCTGACATGTCCGATCGGGATTCGATTCAATTTGATTTGCCATTGCAAAACAATGGCAAATCGAATTGAATCGAATCGAATCCCGATCTGACATATCTGATTTAATCGGATCATAAATAGAATCTTAATCGAATCGCACAAAGAATCGTATCGTGTAGATGGGGCTTAAAGGGGCCCATACACCTAACAATTTTCTCACTGATATACAGCAGATTCTATCACTGTGATCAAATCTGCTGTGAAATCGTTGCGCAAACGCTGACAGAACGGTTGATTTCCATCCAAAATCAATCGTACCCGTCAATCTGTCCATGCGGAAGATTCCGCCGTGGGTCGGGAGTGCGTCGACAGCGGCGTTCGAATGCCCGACGACTGATGCAATACAGCGGAGATACATTACCTGTTCCGGCTAACGCGACTCCGCCGGTCTCCGCTGTCTTCTTCTCCACTCTGGGCTCCAGGGCTGCAGCTTCACTGAACTTCCTGTCTGTCGGCAAGAAGTTTAAACAGTAGAGCACCCTCTAATGTTTAAACTTCCCTTGGACAGCAAGTTCAGTGAAGCAAGTGGGCCGGACCGGAGACCAGCGCGGAGAAGAAGACAGCGAATCGACCAGTGTATGGCTACCTTAAGAATGCAGGAAGCTCACAGCAGAGAGCCTATATAGATTTTGGTCTCCGGTAGCCATAGCGGAGCTGTGTAGCCAGCCTTAGGACTACATGGAGTATATGATTTGTGCTTGTTTAAGGGATACCATTCATATGAGAGGTATGAAAATTTTATCATTCTGCTGGTCTGGGTCTAGTGAATATTTTGATATTAAATTGGTGGCACAAACATCCCCAGAAACTGAGGCATTCAGCTGCTTTGTGCCAAAACATGTGACCCTAAGCACGTTTGATGTCATATGAACCGTCATATTCTGAGGAATATGAATCGGTGATTGTTAAGTGTGTGCGGGAAGCGTGAGCTGAAATATGAAAATGTCATATTTTGTGGGCAAAAATGTTCCACCCAGAGGGTAAACTACACCCGTCCAGGCCCTGGGCTGAACCTGAGACTCCACCCAAAATTGTGGGTCATTGAAAAGAACTCGACAGGGGCTCCTCCCCCAGTCCTCCATATTCCATCGTTACTAAAGCATGCTGCTGGTTTGAGGACTAAACCAGCGGCAATCTTTTTTGAACTTTGCTCTGGAAACAAAAGAACTTAATGTGTTTTTCCCAGAAAGGACATATTTTCATCTGAACTGAAGTATACGTATTTTCTTCCCTTCTTATTTTTATACTGTGCTACTATTGTCTCTATAATCATTGATTTTAATGATTTTCTGTATATATGAATTATTTATATTGCATTTATAATAAAAGACTCTAAAGTCATTTATTTGTTCAGCTACACCTACTATTCAGCCACACAAAAGAATCCTAGCTTCTGAAGATTCGCTACCGAGAAGTGTTGTTATTAGCCAGAATAGCCTGTTAACCGTTTTTTTTTTTTTTACCCACAGGTCTAGAGTCAGTCAGTGGGTTCCTCTCTCCCATTTAAACGGAGATGGTGGCAGCCTAGTATATTGTGTTTTATAGTTCGCACGCCTTCTTCTGGTCTGTCTGCTGCCAAAATTCCAGCAGTTTCAGCTCATCGATTGTGTCCACGAGATTGGCTGTACTGTGTGCTGAAACCGATTGGAAGGCATTGGGCGGCCTGGCCACTAGGGGGTAGTGTGATAGAAACACTAGAGATTTATTGTAGGATTTGTATCAGCTGTAACAAGGAAATGTTTTTCTGTGAAGGTTATTATGCTGTTGCATATCTTTTAGAGCAGAGAGGAAGTTCTGAGTACAAGTCCGCTTTAAAGTGAAGATAAAGTAAAAAAAAATGCCCATTTACTTACCTGGGGCTTTTCCCAGCCCCATAAAGCCTTCCTGCTCTCACCCATTGCTCTGCTGTCCCCCTCCATCACCCGACCTCTGACGAGTTGCCCGGCTACTACACATGTACAGCACTGGGCGGGCACATCTTCTATTGCACTCCTGTGGCCGGGAGTGTTCTGCACATGCATAGTAGAAATCTTTGCTTACTGCACAAGTGCAGAGTACTGCTAACTATGGGAATGCGATAGAAGGGCGGCGTGGGACCGTGCATCCAGAATTGGAGAGGATACCGGAGGAACGGTGGATTGCGGGATGACAGCACGGGAATAGGAAGACTTCAAGCGGCTGAAGAAGTGACAGGTAAGTAAATGGGCATTTTTAAAAAATTATTTTAGGTTTACTTTAAGAGTGTAAAAGGTAAGCTTTCTAACGCATATAGTATTTCAGCTTTAAAGGAGTACTGTAGGGGGTAGGGGGAAGTGAACTTACCCAGGGCTTCTAATGGTCCCCCACAGACGTCCTATGCCCACGCAGCCACTCACCGATGCTCCGGCCCCGCCTCCGGTTCACTTCTGGAATTTCGGAGTTTAAAGTTTGAAATCCAATGCGCCTGTGTAGCCGTGTCCTCGCTCCCTCTGACATCACTGGGAGCGTACTGTGCAGGCATAGACCGTACTGGGTCTGCGCCGTACACTACCGGTGACGTCAGCGGGAGCGAAGACACAGCCATGCTGGTGTAGTGGTTTTCCGACTTTAAAGTCGGAAATTGTGGTGATGAACCGGAGGTGAGGACCGGGGCATTCTTCTGCAGGGGACCATTAGAAGCCCCAGGTAAGTTCAACTCTTTTTTCTCCCTACCCCCTTACAGTAGTCCTTTAAGCCATATAGCTATAAAACAAGGAAAAATCTAAATAGCTAGATACTCATTTGAGCATATAAATAATTTCTGTTTATATTGGAAGTTCCAATGTTATTGGGATACCACAATAAACAAGTGTTGAAACCGTTATGAGAATTGCAGGAGATGCTAATAACTTATTGTAGTTACTATTCTCCCACATCCCCACAACATATTTCCAGGTAATTCCAACCCCCAATGCAATGGAGTTGTATTCCCCTCTATCCTATACTATGAAAGACCTAACCCTTTTCTCACACAAAGCCCTCCCTCTACCAATGTCTAACCCTAACCACCCCCCCCCCCTATGTGCCAAGCCACCTTTGACGCCCAAATTTCCTACTTGCTTCTCAGTACCTCCTCCTCCATGCCGTAGATTCTAATTGTAGTGGTGTGTATATCTGCAGTTTTTCATTACCAGGCTAATAACTAACTGGCAGTAAACCAATCATCAGAAGTTGTCACAAGAGTCAGAGGAGAATTTGACACTGACAAAGCCAATAATCCAGCTTTGCAAGTAAATCTTATAATTATCTGTAAACTGCAATTGTCATGTATCCAATTGCCATTTGTCCAACAATTTATTTACATAATATTTTCATGATATTTTTAACATTTATGGTGTGTTTGTGTTTTTTAGACAATTTATTTTGTTAGCAAAAGAAGATAATCAGCTCGACAGGAAGCAAGCAAAAGTCCAATATTTATTTAAGGCATACATTAATCATAAAAAGGATACATAGCTCACACGTTTTGGGCATAACTTAGCCCTTAGTCATAGAAAATTGTAGAAAATTTAAATACTTGTTTCAGATGCTGAACTGACCTGAAGAAGTGAACAGAGATCTACAAAATGTATTATCTGGTACAGTGCTCAACAAAAAAACTGGTTACCTCATGTAGGGTTTTTTCTTCCTTTGAGGTAAGAGACCTTTTTATTATAAATTTGGATCATCCATATTTCACAATTTGACACACCTCTTCCCTTCTAGTTACTTAATAAGAACACCAAACCCCCAGTTTATTGGGGGTTGCGTTCCATGTTCCCTGAACTTACAGCAGTTTTTTTGTGGATTGCGACTTGGTGTCAAGACCCTAATGAAAGAGTGACATGTTTTCCTCACATGCCATGATACTGTGGTTGCAAGTTCTGTAACCCAAACTTGTATCACTTTTCTACAACCTATTGCCTTATCTGGTATCACAAAATACTACACTATACATGACTCCTGGGGTTTCTTTGTCTTTTCTGGAAGGGTTTTTGTAAATTCCCCAGACATCATCCTTTAACATACCACTGGAATGGACTGGGGTGGGGCAAAAAAGAGAGGATGGTACACAGGAATAAGAGGGTAAGGTGAAGAGATGCAATGGCTACTCATGATAATAGTCCTGAAGTGTAGAGAAGCAATGGATACATTGTACTGGAGTGTTGGCTGGGAACAATAGCCTGCATCAAAACTTCAGAATTAATTCCAAACTTCTGATGCTCTCACTGGAGTCAAACCATCAGCTCAGAGTAGTACATACTGCATGCTATGTAACCTTATACAACCTGGCCCTATTAGGGAGCTCTATCTTCACTTACACTCAAAGAGAATTTCAGTTGCTGTTCTTACCTGAAACAATAACACAAAGGTTGAGCCAGTGTTGCTGGAAGATCATATTCTTCATTACGGTAGCTCAGATGCAACAGCCAATAGTTACTCAGCAGAATGTTTCTTCACACTATCTCTGTCCCTTCTCCAGTCCTGGTTGTTCTTTGTGTTTTTTCACAGTTCCTGTGTTACTACTACTGAATCTTAAGATTTACTAGACATAGTCTTCTTGCTTCTCTCTTCAGTCCCCTTTGCCTCTATTTTCATGTGTCTTTGTGACTCTCATTACTGGAAACCCCAGAATTGAGGCAGTGCATTTAGAGAAGTAGTACAGTCGTTCATGAAGTCAATAACTATCCAAAGCTGATGTTACCTCAAAGCATTTCTGTGAGTAAGCATACTTTGTTTTGACTGCAAATTTTTGTTAAAGTGGAATTGCAGCCAAAGCATTCTGTTTTTTTTTACAAGGCAGTTGGGAGAGGGGGCGGGACCTGTTGGTTTTATATCAGTGCTGTTTGTGCTACTGCTAGTGATGTCTCATAGTGGCCCTTGTCATTGTTACAGGAGGAGAAGAGACATTTTTCCAATGAGGACAGAAAGAGCAATAGCATACCTTTTTTTGTTACAGTGTAAGGGCGTCCTTCGGCCCCACCCATGTTGCCTTCCAATCCGGCGTCACGTGATTACTTACACTTCCTCCTTCCGGGTTGAAGGAGGAAGTGTATAGTCACATGAGGCTGGATTGGAACGCAGTGTGGGAGGCGCCGAGGGGCAAGCAAAGAAGACGCCTAATGGGTAAGATTAACCCCCCCTCGGCCACCTGCACAGCTGCTGTAATTAGTGGGAGGAAATCCGAATAACCCTATTTCATCTGAATTCGAAGTTAAGAGCATCACTGTAAATAAGTCATGTTTGAGAAGTTTTGTGAATTTATCCCTTAACCTTTTACAATCTATTTTTGTTTAACTCTAATATGAAAAAAAGCAGTGGAGCTAAAAAGCAACAGCGCTGTTGTCACTTAAAACCACACTACCACACAGACCTCAAAGACACACATCACACACGGGGTACCCCGATACTGGACCAGTCCACCTGATAGCAGTAGCTCAGAGTGAAGCACAAACAGGAACAGCAAAGTTCAATAGGCATAATATGGAATACGTGGCAAAACAGAGTGTCTATATCAGTCAATTGACGACAGGCATCACGACTGCATATGCTTTCGTATACTCACGACTCTCATTGCACAAACCACTGAAAATGTAATGTCCAAAGCACTTCACCTTGCTATTTATGTACAGCCGCACAGGCAGGCTGTTGTCAAAGAAAAGGGAGCCCCCCCCCCCTCGCGTGTTGGGCCTGTCGGCGTAATGACAGCACCAAACTACCCGCAGCTAATGTCTCAGGCAGACCTCAATGTAGCAAGCGGATCCGTCTCGGGCAGCCGGCGTCTCAGGAGATATAAGCAGTCTTCACACACTTCCAAACGCAACACACGCTTACAGGATCTCCACGTGACCGGCAGCAGGCCACCGAACAGCTGTGGGCTGCCACTCTGAGTAGAAGCCGCAAGCAGGTCTCAGCGTGCAACCGCCAATAGGATGGAGGAGTCAGCGGGCCAGCAGGAAACAACCTAACACCGACTAGTTTTGCTTGGTATAACCAAGCTTAGAGGAGTGAACCTTGCGTTTAACCGGTTCAGCGCCGCAGTGCCGAAAATCTCATGCATCCGAGCCATGTTCACCTCCCATTCATTCGCCTATAACTTTATTGCTACTTATCACAATGAATTGATCTATATCTTGTTTTTTCCGCCACTAATTAGGCTTTCTTTGGGTAGTACATTTTGCTAAGAATTATTTTTTTCTAAATCCATTTTAACAGGAAGATTAAGAAAGAAATGAAAAAAATGCATTAATTCTCAGTTTTTGGCCATTATAGCTTGAAATTAATATACGCTACCGTAATTAAAACTCATGTATTTTATTTGCCCATCTGTCCCGGTTATTACACCATTTAAATGATGTCCCTATCACAATTTATGGTGCCGATATTGCATTTAGAAATAAAAGTGCATTTTTTCAATTTGCGTCCATCACTATTTATAAGCTTATAATTTTAAATAATATAATAACATACTTTCTTGACATGCATATTTAAAAAGTTCAGACCCTTGGGTAACTATTTATGATGTTTTTGTTTTTTTTTTATTCTCTTTTTTTTTTTTTTAATAAAAAGTGTATGTGGGTAATTTTTGGTGTGGGAGGGAAATTGCTAATTTTAAATGTAAGATAATGTAATTCTTTAATTAAAACTGTGTGTGGGTGCAGTTTACTATTTGGCCACAAGATGGCCACAGTGAGAAAAGTCCTGGATGCGAACGATGTTGCATCCAGGAACTTAAATGCAGGGGAGTTGTTTCCTGGGGGCAGAAATACCACGCTCTCTGGATAGAAAGCGTCAGTATTTCTGCGGGGAAGTTAAATCGGTAAATGGGAATTATATTCCCATTCACTGATCGGGGGGCTAGCGGCGGGCGGCGGGTGCGCGCGCGGGCGCACGCCCGATCGTGCGCACCACGCAGGGAAAGCAGCAGTGCCTTTCTGGATGAGAAAGCTCATCCAGAAAGGCCGAACTGGTTAAAGGAAACCCAGGGCTCCACCTCCTCATGCGCAACAGACTGCATTTGAATGCAAATATCTTGCAGACATCATTCATGAAAATGTGGGCAATGTCACATAGCCTGGAATGGGGCTGGATTATTCCAATGTACATAAATAAAAGGGAATATCATCTTCACAATAGAAGAATGCCACACATATGCTTCAGTTACTCTCTATAATAAACTTTTTCCCTTATTCTATTCCCTAAACCCAATTCCAGACATCGATATTTAGTACAAACATCACATACAACCACCAGGTGTTTACCCACCAATGAGGACAGACCCCCCCCCCCCCACACACACACACACAATTATACAAAAGACCCCAATCCTTATTAGATTAATTAAAAGATTGCAAACAAGACAGAGGCCCCTATGCAATTAACTTTTTCACCTGAGTTATTTCCTAGGAGATAATTTTTATCTTCTCTTCAAACTAAATTTTCAGCATTTTACAATTGAAAAAGTACCCAAAAGTTGGTGAAAAAGTACTATCAGATTTATTTTGAGTATTTTCTTGCTTGCTGATGGTTTAAAAGGCATTTTATGACACGTTGTGAAAATATCACCTAGGAGAAAACTTAGGAGAAAAAGTGAATTGCATACGGGTCAATGTGTGACATTAAGCCTGAACTGGAGAATGCCAATGTTGGACACAGTTTGACATAGGTTTGGCAAGGGTTAAAATGTAGGTTAAATAATTTGGAACAGCAATAATACAAAATAGTAGTGGTAAAGACCGCCAGTAAAATCACGCTGTTACCTTGCCACTGGAGGAAAGAATGCATTTGTTTTATAATAATTCTGAAATTTAAAGAAAACTTTTTAATTTTTTTTTTTTCCCTCAACAAAGATTTTTTTTGTTTTATCTTTATCAACAGTACATGTATTATAACAACATTGATGTCATGAAGTAGTTTCAATGTTGGTAGGTTCAAACATAGAAACACTATTTTCAACAATACTGAAATGAAAGTATCTATATATATAATAGAGTAAGTGCCTCAACCTTCAAGCAAGAAGAAGAAGTAGCGCCCTGCCCCCAGGGCCGGTCCAAGCAAGAAGAAGGGGCTGGTCCAAGCAAGAAGAAGAAGTAGTGTCATATCAAACCAAGGGCAAAGAGGGATAATTTGCATATTCAGTAGCAGTGCATTGTGGGTAACCACAAATGTTCATTTATAGCTGAATTATTGCAGATTTGCTTCTGTTTCAAGAAGGAAAATTACACCAAACTTTGCTTTTTTTTAGTAGGAGGGCTTTTTGGTCTCTTTTATCCTCCTATACATTCTTAGTAGTTTGGGTCACCCTGAGCTGCTTGGTTACTCTGTTGTACTGGTCCAAGCTCTATCTCATACAGCCTTATCAATCCCTGCTATGTACTGATGAGGACCAAATGTATTAAATAGGGTATCACATGTGGGTTTGATATGGCTGTGTAAAACTTAAAGCTATAGGCTTGCTTGAATTACCAAGGGTGAAAAGGAATAATTTGCATATTTAGTAGCAGTGCATTGTTGGTAATCACAAATGTTCACTTATAGCTGAATTTTTGCACATTTTCTTCTGATTTAAGAAAGCAAATTATACCAAGCTTTGATTTTTTTAGTAGAAGGTCGTTTTGGGCCTTTTAATCCACCTATATATTCCGAGTGGTTTGGGTCACCCTGAGCTGCTTGGTTACTCTGTTGTACTGGTCCAAGCCCTATCTCATACAGCCATTTCAATCCTTGCCATGTACAGATGAGGACCAAAAGTCTGAAACAGGCTGTCACATTTGGGTTTGATATGGCTGTGTAAAATGTAAAGCTCTAGGCTTGCTATACACCAGTGGTTCTGGATGCTTGCTTGGCTTACTAAGAGTGAAAATGAATTATTTGCATATTTAGTAGCAGTATATTGTGGGTAACCACAAATGTTCCTTATAGCTGGATTATTGCATATTTTCTTCTGTTTTAGGAAGGCAAATTACACCAAGCTTTGCTTTTTTTTTTAGTAGGAGGTCTTTTTGGTTCCTTTTATCCCCCTTTATATTCCGAGTATTTTGGGTCACCATGAGCTGCTTGGTTACTCTGTTGTACGGGTCCAAGCCCTATCTCATACAGCTGTATCAATCTCTGCCATGTACTGATGAGGACCAAAAGTCTGAAACAGGCTGTCTACATGTGGGTTTGATATGACTGTGTAAAATTTAAAGCTATATGCTTGCTATACACCAGTGGCTCTGGATGCTTGCTTGGCTTACCAAGGGGGAAAAGGGGTAATTTACATATTTAGTAGCAGTGCATTGTGGGTAACCACAAATGTTCACTAAGGCCTAGTGCACACTAAAAACCGCTAGCAGATCCGCAAAATGCTAGCAGATTTTGAAACGCTTTTTCTTATTTTTCTGCAGCGTTTCAGCTAGCGTTTTGCGGTTTTGTGTAGCGGTTTTGGTATAGTAGATTTCATGTATTGTTACAGTAAAGCTGTTACTGAACAGCTACTGTAACAAAAACCGCCTGGCAAACCGCTCTGAAGTGTCGTTTTTCAGAGCGGTTTGCGGTTTTCCTATACTTAACATTGAGGCAGAAACGCATCCGCAATCCAAAATCTGCAGCAGCCCGGGAGTATGCGTTTCTGCAAAACGCCTCCCGCTCTGGTGTGCACCAGCCCGTTGAAATACATTACCCTAGCGGATCCGCACCCGCAAGCAGATCGCAAACAGCAGCGGAAAAGCTCCGGTGTGCACTAGGCCTTATAGCTGAATTATTGCAGATTTCCTTCTGTTTTAAAAAGGCAAATTACACCAATACAGTGTGCGGCATTGCAGGAAGTGACGACAGTGGAACGCACGATGGAACACGGAAGAGATGAGTCATCCCCGCCTGCTGCCTCTTACTAATAGAGGTGGCTGCTACTGTGCTTAAGCAGGAGGGGGAGCGCACATGGGGGACCCAAATGAGGGGGGGTTCCTGCTGAACTTAAGCTGGAGGTAGAGCACACATGGGGGACCCAGTTGAGGGGGGGTCCAACCCCCCTCCCCGCCGCTGTGCCCAATACCCCTTTCCTGCCCTCTACCCTCTTATGCGGTGTATGCTACGTCGCGGGTCGGCTAGTACAGTATATTACCAAGAATATCGGTATCCTAGCCGTCCATTAACAAGGCCTCTGCGGCTGGACTAGCTGCACACCTATCATGGTAGAATGCATATGACCACCCAGTATAGGCCATATCTTATTTCTGAATATAGAAGATTAAAGTACACTTTCTTATTGCATCTAACATATTAAAACTCAACTAAGAAACAAACACCAATGTAAACAGCAGCCTGGTAAAACTGGCCCAATTGAGCCCAATAACTTAACATCTGAATGGCGATGAAATAGCTTTAACATTTATAAATGAAATATTACACTTTACTGAACAATGTCTTCAAGCTGTTTGGTAGTGTAGTATAGGGTCTATTCGGGGATTGTCTGTTTTTTAAATTACGTTCCATAATCATATTTTGGGTTACCAGG
This sequence comes from Hyperolius riggenbachi, assembly GCF_040937935.1. Taxonomy (NCBI): domain Eukaryota; kingdom Metazoa; phylum Chordata; class Amphibia; order Anura; family Hyperoliidae; genus Hyperolius; species Hyperolius riggenbachi. The sequence goes on along the minus strand of NC_090651.1, from coordinate 329,416,142 downwards.
GCTATAAGGTGATAACACTTTTTAATTTTGAGTTTGAACGACAATAAGAGAAACAAATGACAAATGGCATCCTAAACAATGTCCCATTGTCACTTTGTAAAAAAAAATGTGAAAATCGTTTTTCAGATATACTTATGAAATTTACACTGATGTTAGAAAAAATCTGTTGATATCAGGCTTTTATTGGCCACTGCAGCCAGTAATTGGTGGATGGTTGGGATCTGGCTGCCCCTAATCTTCAAGGCCTACTACTAGGCCTCCACACTCATCATCATCTGCTGGTGATTTGCATAGGATGTAAAGAACCCAGCGTACACACAGGGGAGGCTATAGTTTGCTATTAGGAATGCCTCTCATATCTAACATTTAGGGGCTTATATTTATCTCAGAGGTAACCTTGATCTTGAAGTCTGTGCTGAAAGTTGGGGAGGTGGCAAAGTAAAGGGTAAAACAAATGATCAGCGTGTCACCTTTTACCCCACAGTCAAGTTTTGGTGGCTCAATAAATTCAGGTGTCCCTCGTGCACAGGGCCGGTTCTAGACTTGTTTCTGCTTGAGGCAAACTTTTGAGGATGCGCTCCCCCCCCCCCCAACCGAATTGGAATGATTGCACAGCACCTGACAATTTGCACCGCATGTTATAGCTGCATTGGGCTCCCTAAAAAACACCCTCGGAGTTGGTAGGTAGCCATCTATAGTTGCCCCCAGTGTTTGTAGCTAGGTACAATTGCCCCCAGTATAGGTTAGCCTGGTACAGTTGCCCCCAATATACTATAGCTTGGCCAGGCACTCTCTTCACTTTCCGTTTTTGCCTGGTGCTCTCCCCAGAATTCTGCCACCTGAGGAAGTCGCCTCACTTGGCATCATGGGCAGACCGGGCCTGCTCTTGCAGCCTCTCCCTCAGATGCTGCTAATGTTACCCTAAGACCTGCAAATGAAATAGTCTTGTCCATGATTGCAATGCCGTTTTCCAGCAGCTGAGGAATGGAAATTGCTTTTCAAGTCCCGTACACATTTTGCATGCTGAGAAAATTCTTACCCGATAGGCTATTATTTTTTATTATAATTATTGTTTGCTTATGTGTCCTGCAGTTGGCTGATGGTGTAATGGTTAAGGGCTCTGCCTCTGACACAGGAGACCAGGGTTCGAATCTCGGCTCTGCCTGTTCAGTAAGCCAGCACTAATTCAGTAGGAGACCTTTGGCAAGTCTCCCTTACACTGCTGCTGCCAATAGAGCGCGCCCTAGTGGCTGCTGCTCTGCTCTGGCGCTTTGAGTCCGCAAGGAGAAAATCGCAATATAAATGTTATTTGTCTTGTCTTGTCTTATGAAGCACCAACAGTACACATCACTATACACCAATATGAATTACAAATAGCTAAAATGGATACATAACAAAGTAGAAACTATGACAGATGAGAATCAGAGGACCTGCCTGATCAAGCTTACAATGTAAAAAAAGTTCTAAAAACACTGCTGAGGTGTCATCTTTTTTCTTCATGGATGGGAATGAAAAGATAACATCAGAGGAGTCCTGCAGAAAACCCTAAAAACAAATATAAATATGTAATGTAAATATTAAAATTGAATATATCCATATACATAAATAAAGTGTGTGATTTGCTCTCAATGCTTTCTGTTTTGATATATGTAAATTTACACTATCGATAGGTTGATACATTATCTGTCATTTAAAGGACACCCGAAGCAAAAATCAACTAATGAAATAAATGATTGTATCTATCTTCTTTCTCCTAAAATTTACTTTTTAACATATTCTACAGTTTTATTTTGTTTAAATCTACTTTTTAGGTTTTAACTTAAATTGTTTTTGCTCAATGACACATTTTGCTCTCAGAAGCCATTTTCTGCTAGGAAAGTGTTTTATAGTTGGAATTTCTTATCAGTGAGAGTCACACTGAAGTCACTTCCTGTCTGAGTCAGGAATGAGTCAGCCACTTACATACCTGATATTTTACTCTTTCAGGCAGAAAAAGAAAAAAAGGAACACAGCAGAGTTATTTGGATGCTAGGCACTGTACATACCAATGTCTATCTCATCATGTCACACGTCACTTCGGGTATCCTTTAAAGGAACATTATCAGACCAAGTGTTCTAAAATGACAATGTACAAATAACGTGTAACGATTGTGGAATCGTATTCGCGGTCAGCGCACCAGACGTGCGCTGACGCGGCGGATTTCCTCCACAAGCGTATATTTGAGGACACCCAGGATAGGTGCTATGCACCCGCAGAGGGCAATTCCCTCCGGCAGATGGCGCTGTGGAGTGCAGGCGAACACAGTCGCTGCACAGCCACAGATGCCAGACGGGAATTGTACAGATCCAGGACAAGGTACGATCAGGCAGGGCTGGATAGCCCACAAGAAACAGAGCAAAGGGACAGAACCAATGTGTGTCCACCAAACTAGTCGCCACCCAGCGAAGGTGAACACACAACGGCGGAAACGAAGTGGGAATGCAATCTCAAGAATGGCGATTGCCGACAGAGACACAAGACTGAGCAACACAGGGCACGAGGGTAGCAAAGGCACAGCAAATAATACAATAAGGAGATACGGAAAATAACAAACGCTAGCTAACCGCGAACACCGCACTCATTCGCAACAGTGCACGGGGTTATGCGCGGTCTCCACATGATAAGCACAATAGAGACAAGCACGCCTAACTAACCATTAACAGACAAACATGAAACAGAGGACGCGAGCGCTTGCTTAACGGTTACCTCACCGAGCCTCCAGCAAGCGTAGCAGACAAGACAGACACACGAAAACAGGGACAAGCGAGAGATAGGATCCACAGCACTAGCGAAAAGTGGCTAGCGCGATCCAGGTACAGAGTAGCAGAACAGAAGGATCCCCAGCGCTAGCGAAAAGTGGCTAGCGCGATCCCAGAAGACAGAACAGAAGGATCCCCAGCGCTGGCGAAAAGTAGCTAGCGCGATCCCAGGAGACAGAACAGAAGGATCCCCAGCGCTAGCGGAAAGTGGCTAGCGCGATCCCAGGAGACAGAACAGAAGAGATAGCTGGTAGCAACCGCTGCACCAGCTATACTCCAAGAACAGAGATCAGAACCATTTCCTGTCGACCACCAGTGGGACAGGACAATGGCAACAGAACAAACAAACAGATAATACAACCTGACTGGGCTAGAAGGGGAACCTAAAGCAACCCCCAGGAATTAACTATACTAGATAGCAACGGCTGACACTCCAGCAGTGTCCATCAGGAACAGACCATGGAAGGGAAATGACCAGCCAAGCCTTCTGGGAAACATAAAGCTCTTATAGTGCCAGTCATCAAAGAAGGCAGGTAGGGGATTTGCATAACGAATGTATGCAAATTCCCCAGCAAGAGAACAGACCAGAACTTGCAATGGAAAGACAGGTCTCTGTTCCAGAGTCCTGCAGCATGCAAACCTAAACAATGGTCAAAAGGCTGCCTGCCTGCGCAGGCAGCTGAGCGGATTCTCACATAACGTCTAAGTAGCTGTGTAAACATTTTCCTACTTTTCATGTTAAATATCAGAGGTAAAACTGTAATTCACTGTGTGTAGATTTTAGCTACGTTAGGAATGTCTCATTTTCATAGGTGAATCTCTGCAGTCTGACATGCTAAGAACTGTGTAATATTGAAGCAGAGTTATATGATAAAAAAAAGCCTGTCAGGTATCAGGTTGTTTTTCTTTTCTTGTATTATGTAACATCGGCACTAGATGTCATTGTATACCAGTTTTTGTACAGCTTCAGAAATAATATGTATTCAGTACGTGTATGTTTTTACTCCTGTGGTGCAGAATTGCAGTAATTTGTAATACCTTATATACTGTATGTTCCATCATTTATATGCATATTAAATCTAAATATTTTCTGTTTGCACATACTAGGCTTTTCGGCTTCTTTCGCCCATGCTGTCTTTCTTTTCTGCTTTTGTTTAATTCCTCCATGCGCCTGGGTGAGGACTACATTTCCCAGAAACCTTTTTCAGGTTAGGGGGAAATGACGTAGCGCCATACAGCGCTATCCGTGTTTCCCTATGCGCGGCCGCACATAGTTACGTCAGGCAAAACTTGACTAGTCTTAATAAAGTGTTCTCATTCAAAGGCCCCTATACATATATACACTGCACATCAACTGCTTGTGGAAATGAGGCCTATTAGGCTTCTTTTCCATGGACAGTTGATAGGCAGTGAAATGCCTCACAAACTCTCACAACAGCTTGCTGCCGCCTTATAACTGCTCCCTGCTGCCTGGTAACTGCTTGCTGAACAAACAGTTCAACTGTCTGTGGAAAAGAGGCCTCAGAATGAGGACACTTTATTATAAGACTAGCCAAGTTTTGCCATTGTGCATTGCATGGGTTGTAGCATAGATGGGGGAGATAAGTAAAGAAGTGTATAAACTTGCATAATTCATAAACGTGCATATAACTTGCATTATATGCATATAGCACATATAAATCTGATATTAAAGTGTCCTCATTCATAGTGATAATTCATCATACAATCAGTGTACTCTAAAGCCAAAGCAAACATGTGCACACAACTTGCTATATTCATAAATTTGCATTTAAAGAGGAGCTCCAGGGAAAATAACGTAATGAAAAAAGTGCTTAATTTTTACAATCATCATTTATAAATGGTTTAGTCAATGTTTGCCAGTTGTAAAATCTTTCCTCTCCGTGATTTACAATTTGACATTTATTACATTAATTTATTAAAAGAATTTATAAGCACAAAAAGGTCTACACAAAGAGTCCATATATTTTAGCAGAGAGGTTGCTTTAAGAGATAGCAGATCAATGTATGTAATCAAGTAAACCTTAAGCAGTCCCTGGTTATGCCTGCCTAAGGTTTACTTTTGTGCTTATAAATTCTTCACAGATCAACTGTTTTTTGCATGTGTAAACCTGTTATCATATGTTATACACTTTGTATTTGCCAAATCATGTTTGTGCAATTAATGAAAGTAATTGATTGTATATGACCCAATATTGTTTAAGATGCATTTCTTAATACAAACCACATTTTGAAACACTTAAGCTTGGTGTGCAAGTATTGATTTTTATTTATACTGGTACAGGACTGAGGTCCTATTAACAACCCAGCACCCACATTGATTACTACACTTTTTCTATTATGCATAGAATTGCATCAGGTGTGCAAATCTTTTTTTGATTTATTGGCTATTTTCCTACAATTCATGTTCAAATAATGCAAATCTAAATCTGATAATAAAGTGCCAGCATTCTTAGTGTTAAATTAGCATACAATCAGTATAATCAATCAAAACCATAAGTTTGCATACTGCCTGCAATATTCATACATTTACATACCACTTGCATTATGTTTATGTTGCAAATCCCCACTTCTTTCCTGTCTACAGAGAGCAACTTCTTCATCCTGAGTGGGGTCATCAGTTGGCTGATGGTGTAATGGTTAAGGGCTCTGCCTCTGACACAGGAGACCAGGGTTCGAATCTCAGCTCTGCCTGTTCAGTAAGCCAGCACTAATTCAGTAGGAGACCTTTGGCAAGTCTCCCTTACACTGCTACTGCCAATAGAGCGCGCCCTAGTGGCTGCTGCTCTGCTCTGGCGCTTTGAGTCCGCAAGGAGAAAAGCGCAATATAAATGTTATTTGTCTTGTCTTGTCTAATCTCCCCACCTGCATTTACAGTGGTCGCCTAAGTGGTTACCCTTGCTTGTGAGTATCACTAATTCGCTAAATACATGTACCTGCTACACTCTTACATACTACACTATTGCGTGCTCTTGGTTTCCTTTTTTGTCTTTTTGTCTGACTGCGCACTATTGTACCATCTTTCCTTGCTCCAGACTTCCTTGCACTGGTTTTAAAAGTTTACCCCATTGAAAATATACAGTTTTAGTATATTAAGTATAAAAAGTATTGCATACATAAAAAAAATCTCATCACAGCTCATTAAAAGGGAAAGGCAGGGCAAAGAAATGAAAGGTACAATACTAACATGCAATATATACAGAGAGAATGAATATACAATAAATACAGCATGTTGTTACCTTTAGTGCTTCCCAGCAGCATCAGCCATAGTATTGTATATGGATCCAGCTTTGTGTCTTAATTCCTGTTTATAAAAAGGAAACATTAGAATGTACGTATGTACACGTGTGTAGAGATGAGCCGAAATTTTCGAAATTTCGAACTGCTTTTATTACGAATGCGAAATTTAACATTACGACCCAAATTCGTAATTTCGTAATTAATTTTCAAATCGTAATTTACAATTTCGTAATCGAAATTTCACTCCGTAATGACGAATTTCGTGTCTCCAACCGAAATTTTACTTTTTCAGGTTTGTAAGGGTTTCTATCCCTCTAGATGCCTAAAATGAATAGCACAGCCAGTCCTCCTCCTCCTCCTCCTCCTCCTCCTCCTCCTCCTCCTCCCCCCTCCTCCTCCCCCTCCTCCTCCTCC